>NC_089586.1:94981624-95134095 GCF_019320115.1 Miscanthus floridulus
AGATGCATGAGTATGGCATAAGTATTACGAATGCATATATGTTTAACACGTGCATCATGTTTATTGAGTAGGTGCATATCTCTTCTCGATTATTAATTAACTATTTCTACAATGCATCGACTATGCCCCAAAACAGTAGCTACTTGTTTCACTCATAATTGGAGTTTTACTAATCCAAATACAGTGATCCTAGACTTTCTGGAAAGCTTATCAAATTCTTTACCATTTTGTTATTAACCATTTTTACAGTACACATCATTTTCAACATGCAACTCATCAAACTACAGAATCTATCTGGAAACTATTTAACATGCAATGTAAAGTAATACTACTTCTACTTCATGTAATTATTCCAAATTTGGCAACTTAAAATCTACCAACAGTTTAAGCATGCTAAATACATTTTAGATAATATAATGGGGAAGTTCAAACTATTTATTTAAATGCCTTTATTATTTTATTTAGATATCTAGGTTAAATAATAAACACATATCAGATGTACTTCATAAATTCTCAAAAATTTACAGTGCCTTACTAATGCTATCAAAGGACTACTATAAAAATTTCATGTCATTTTACTAAGTAGAACATCCTATACAAAATGACAAGGAAGCAAGGCTTGAAATAGCATAAATGGAAAATCCTATTGAAAAGTGTCAAGCAATAGATTTCCTATTTTTCTTAGCATCCATATGGTACTAGGATTTCCTCCAACAAATTTCATGAATTTTGGACTCATAATTAATTTATAAAAATTCATGCAAGGATTAACTATTCATAAAAGAAAAATCTATAACTATAAATCTACACATGCACTGGTCCTCAAATTTTTACCAGATCTCATATATGCTAAGACTAGCTTACCACAAAAATTTCATAAATTTTGGGGCACAGGAACTCTAGATATAAAATAAACAAATTTGAATGTATTCAAAAGCACATTTCAAATCCCTATTTAAATCTCCAAAAATTTCTACTGTAAATGTTAAAAACATATTTTTCCTAAATACTACACTTCCTAAGGAACATTCACAAATTTATTTCACAATTTTTGGAGCCAGCAAACTGAAGATACAAAAATAACAAAACACATGAAATTAGGATTTAAATCTGAAAAGAATGAACTAGCTTTCTAATACCAGTCACTGGCAACTGGGGCCCACCGGTCAGCCGGGCCCACTTGTCATCGACTGAAAACAGGGGAGACGATGCCGTTCGACGCGGCACAGCCCTAGCTCATCGCTGGTGAACTTGCCGGCGGTAGCGACTACACCTACAGGGTCTACTCATTCACCCGCACCCGGTGGTGGCCTTCGTATGGATGGAAGGAGCACCAAAGCACTTCACCGCTGACCATGGCAGACGGCTATGATGGCACAGCGGGGTGGAACAACGACAAAACACCGGTGACAACCTTGGTGGCTCGATCTAAAGCTCGAACGAGCACCAGTGTACTACGGCGGACCTAGCGCATCAGCTATCGCGTGGAATGGTATACTACAACGGCGTGGCCACGACGATGGAACACGGCGGCGAACTCCGGCAAGAGCGTGTGCGTCGCTGCGGCTTACCAAGCTGGAACAGCGGGCAATGGGGGACGTCTGGAGTTGCTGGGGTGACGGTGGTGCTGTTGCGGTGGCGGAGGAGCAGCGAGGACGAGCTGTCGTCGGCAATGGCGCCGGTGGCTCTTGGTGCGGGAATGGCTGCAGCAGCTGGTGAGGAAGAAGGCCAAGGAAATGAAAAACGGAGCGCGGAAGGGGTCGGGCGGGCGCTGGCGGGGTTAAGGCCGTGTCCAGGCGCGTCGTGGCCTACGCGATCAGGGCGTTGGCGACGCGCGGCCGTCGCCGCGGACACGCGGCGCGCGGTTCCTGCCGGTGTCGGCCACTGAAGGTTGCGATTCAGTTCATTCAGTCACGACATGCCGAGCCTGACGATGAGTTTTGCAATCGAAATAACTCCCTAAGCAAAGCGATTCAGCGAATTCTTTTAGAACAAAAGTCGTAGTCCTAAGTACCATCTCCAAATGTTGTTCAATGATCTCGTGCTAATTCGCAACATAAACTGAGTTATATCGTACCAAAGGTCGGGCTGACAGCACTGTCAGGGCATGACTTAGAACAAAAATGACTAAGTGTTGCAAAGGTTGATTTTTCTGATTTTTGTGGGACCTATTCAAGCATGCTAGGAGCTGAATCAGTCAATGACCTAAAAATAAAAGTTGTTCCTTAAGTCAAACACTACAACTTTGCTTTAGTGATCTCCTCCATGCAAGGTCCCTAACACCTAGTTCAAACTTGGTCAAACAAGCTACATTCAAAAGATGATACATACTCAAACTATGACATAATGACCAAATTAGCCCTAGCCCTAAATACCAAAGTTGTTCATGATGATATCCTAAGCATGTTTAAGCAATTTGTGAGGTCATTCAATCATTTCACGTAGTAGTCACTCATAGAGCCAGTTAGTGCAATCACATGAAACATGCCTTAAAGGCTTGATTATGAAAAGTGACTTTCATGAACAATGCTCTAATGCTAACCCAAGTGTGGTTACATGTTTTTGTGACTCACAACCACCAAGTACATGTTTTCATTCATGATCATTTGCATATACACATGGAGACATGAAATAGCGAGAAAGGTTGCATATGATAATGAAACATGTGATAACAAGCAAATGTTGCAGATGTTTCAATCAAATGTTTCAATTGTAAATGCTTGTTTATGAATGCGTGATGATCATGCTCATGTTATGCAAGTCAATTTATGTAAGGCTAACACCCGAGGTGTTACATACATGGCACATCAGCCAACTAAGAAGATTCTACGCATGAAAGAACTCAAGGCAGAAGTTATGTAGCAAAAAAGCCGAATAAGATCGACGTTTATGATCAATAAAATAAAGACGGTGTTCCTCATCAACATTTGACTTCTCCCGAGTTGTTTTTACAAGAAGATAAGAGCAAAATAGCTAAAATATGCTTGAGCTCACCGGACGAAAGCAAAATAGCAGAAATGCTTGAGCTCGCTAGTCCTAAGTATTTTTAGGCTTAGATGAGGGTAAGAAAGTTGATAAGCTAAAACCCAAACCAATCCTAGGTTGTTTTCACAACCAGGGCGAGAGCCACAGAAAGCTGTCCACATCCTGGGTTGAGCAAAAAAGCTGAAAAGATGCTTGAGCTCACCGGAAGAGAGCAAAATAGCTGAAATATGCTTGAGCCTACCGGACGAAAGCAAAATAGCTGAAAAGACGCTTGAGCCCGCCGATGAGAGTAAGAAAGCTGATAAGCTAAAACCTGAATCGGTCCTAGGTTGTTTTCACAACCGGGGCGAGAGCCACAGAAAGCTGGCCACATCCCGGGTTGAGCAAAAAAGCTGAAAAGATGTTTGATCTCACCGAAAGAGAGCAAAATAGCTAAAATATGCTTGAGCCTGCCGGACGAGAGTAAAATAGCTGAAAAGACGCTTGAGCCCGCCGATGAGGGTAAGAAAGCTAATAAGCTAAAACCCGAACCAGTCCTAGGTTGTTTTCACAACCGGGGCGAGAGCCACAAAAAGCTGGCCACATCCCGGGTTGAGTAAAAAAGCTGAAAAGATGCTTGAGCTCACTGGAAGAGAGCAAAATGGCTGAAAATATGCCTGAGCCTACCGGACGAGAGCAAAATAGCTAAAAAGATGCTTGAGCCCGCCGATGAGGGTATGAAAGCTAATAAGCTAAAACCCGAACCAATCCTAGGTTGTTTTCACAACCAGGGCGAGCGCTAGAAATAGCGACCATATCCCGAGTAGAGCAAAAAAGCTGAAAGGATGCTTGAGCCCTCCGATCCTAAGTCTCTTCAGACCTGACGAAGACTAAGAAGGCTACCAAGCCAAACGCTCGACCTACCCCGAGTTGTTTGTACAACACGTATGAGAGGCGGACAAGCACTCAACCTATCAAGGAGTTATTCCACAACGGATGAAAACAACTCGACTACTCTAAGCTACAGATGCGCACCACGCCTAAGAAGCAACTACTCGGAAGAAATTCTGATCACTTACATGACTCGTCTTAGGAATAAGCAAGGCAAAGACATCCGCATAGAGAAACAAAAAGAAGCCACATCAAAAGATAAGGGGTCTTCATTCAAGAAAGAAGAAGAATATAATATTCATTTGCAGAAGATGGAGTACAAAGGTCAAGTACAATCAAGCTAAGCATCGTCGTCAGGAGAAGAAATATTGATACTAAGGATAAACAACAATCCTCCCGACCAAATCATCAACCTCAGGCACAAGCTGCATCCAGAGTTAGGCAAAAGAAGCCTGAACCTACAAAG
The DNA here is from genome assembly GCF_019320115.1 of Miscanthus floridulus. Lineage (NCBI taxonomy): Eukaryota > Viridiplantae > Streptophyta > Magnoliopsida > Poales > Poaceae > Miscanthus > Miscanthus floridulus. The sequence goes on from NC_089586.1 coordinate 94,985,946, forward strand.
TCTACCCCTAACAAGAAACTACTCGGATTAAAGGGGAAACAAAATTTATGATGGTCACAGAGGAACACAACATACAAAACTACTAGATACATTGAAAAATCATCAAGATAGATCTACGACCAGACAGTCCACCCTTTGATCTCCTTTACACCAACATCAAAGCGAGGGCTAATGACAACGCATCTAGCCATCCTCAGTTCCTCGCCAGAGATCCGCTACCCACAGATTCGACATCATCATCGTCTTCGTCTACAAGGGCGTCCTAGTCAACTTCGTCTTCAGCGGCGAGCGCCTCCCAATCAACTTCATCTTCACTGTCACTACTGAGGATGATCAAATCCGCCCTTGCTGAAGTAGCATCAACAACAGAGATGGGGACGAGATTGACCACAGAAGCAGCCGCTGGATCCTCCTTCTTCTGCAGAGGAACAATCGGCGTTGATGTCCCAACAAGAGGAGCCTTCTCCACCACCAGAGAGGCCGGTAATGAAGACAACGACGAAGACCTTCCGCTCGACGACTTTGCCACCACCGCCTTTGGAGAGCGAACAAGTGACGAACGCGACACCTTACGGATGCTCCGCCTATGGATGAACTTCTTCTTCGTTATTTTGGCTATGACAAAAAAATGAGAATGGCGAAACAATTGCGAAGGGGCCGGTTAAATAGGGACCAAGTCACCGCCCCAAGCAGTTCAACAGCCTTCTCGAGATAAGGATGGAGTTAAATTTTTCTCCTCAAAGTTAAGTATGGAGTTAATTTCTTCACCAAAACCAATACGACGCTTCAGCTTCCACCGTCAACTATGTAACGGTCTATTTCCAGAACTAACTGAAGAGACTGAAATGACAGACGGCACACCTTTTCACAATGGTACAGCTCAATGGGAAGATTTCAGACTTATTCATCCAGTACCATGGCAGAGTTGTTATATTACTCCAAAAAGAACTCGTCCACCATGAAGCAAATAAGGGTTACCACATAAGGAAGACAAAGAACTCGGCCGCTGAAAGAACTCAGGAATATCATAAACAACCACGACAACACAGCAGGAAGAAGAACAACAACTTGGAAGACAAGATTCTTTCCATTACACATAACTTTGAAAGATATAAGATTACACATCTTACAAGACCCAACGAACTCGGTACTAAGACAAGCAAGATAGCAACAAGGAACCCACGCAGAACTCAGTTTCCAGAATGACTACGTATTCCAAATTACTACTCGGCAGAACACACTCCACTCGGCTACACTGTTTTCTTCAAAGGACGGGCGCAGTGCATCCAAGATTGGTGTCAACGGCATAGCAGAACAACACAGACCAGACGAAGCTCACAAGCATCAGTACACCCAAGACCGATGTGAAGCTGGATCAGATGCTGATCTGCACCGGACAGTCGCAAGGTAGGATAAAAGAACCAACCCGGAAGCGCAGGATGAGAGAACGCATCCCTCATCACAAGACTTGTCCCATCTGCCAGTATGAACTATCTAGCGAAAAACCACTACGAGATTAGTCTACCTCTAATCTCTATCACAAGACTTCTTCCATCTGCTACAAGACATACAAGGCTCACAACTCACGCTCGGGGGCTGCTCTAATTCACAAACTACAATATTCATGACTACAGAAACTTCAGACTATGCAACAAGACACCTGATGAATCAAAGCAGCACACTAGGAGGGTATTTATAGGCCAAGGACCGGTGCACATAGACTAGGATCACCAACAAAACAAGCCTCACAAAGGACTCAGAGAAAAGACAGAAAGCAATAAAAGGAGACACGCGCGTGAAGGAACAGTGCTCAAGGACAAGCATATTCGGAAGAATATACCGACACTGTACAACTCGTGACTGAGCAGCATTTACACTCAACCACCACCTACCACCTACCTCCAACAAAAAGAACCCGGACAAACAGGCTACATGAGAATATGACAAAAGACCCTCTATCCGAGTTCTTAAACAAAAAGAACCCGGATATATGCTTGGGGGCTGCAGGGTACATATCCTCAGAAGAGATTTTCAGTTTTTTCTAACGACAAAGATTCAAGACCCTCCAACTCTTTGTTCTAAAAAGCAAGAGGCTCGGGAGATACACTCAGTGAGTGCACTTTTTTCAAAAAAAGCGCACGTCACTCAAAAGACTTCTTCAAGACAGGACCACTTCAAGGCTTCACGTCGAAAGAACCCGGCCAGCTTGGTTCGCTAGGCAAGCCGCGGAAACAAGGAGGCTTCCGAGTTCAACCATGAAATGCTCGGAGGCTTATCGATGCGGGACCCATAGGGTTCCCCAGCGAAGTGACTACGGACCGTGGGCCCTGGCCTGGCCCACGGATAGAAGCGAGAAGAGGTGTAGCATCTGCTACACCAAATCCGAGTTGAATAGGCCACACTAGGCGGATTCCTATAGAAAGTACCTTCTGTATTTAGTTTAGGACACCTTTCATGGATCCGACTAGGATTGTAATCGCACCGCGGCCTTCTCTGCCTATATAAAGAGAGGCCGTGGGCGCCCCAAAAGGAGAGAGACAACGATTGTAGCACAATATACCAATCAATCCAACGCAAAGGCTAAACGCCGACTGGACGTAGGGCTGTTACTCGATCACGGTCAAGGGCCCGAATCAGGATAAATCGACTGTCTCTTGTGTTAACTGTCGACTCCAGCATACGCCGAAGCCCGAACAACTACCCTGGGTACCCCGTGGCAGGCTATCCGTGGTAGAACATCGACAAGTTCTGAATTACCTTCAATCTCTTCTACAACACTCATAGCATAAGCAACATTGCATTCTTCAATTAACCTTTTAACTGGTTTGGGCTGTCTTCTGGCCCTATCAGTAGTAATAGAACGTTGTAGAGACTGTACAACTAGAGAAGAATGCTCAACAATAGATGAATCATCAACAATTGGAGAAATTTCAACAATAACATTATCACATCTGATGAATCAATTAAGTGCTCCACCTACACACTTATTTTCTCTCCCTCAACAGGAGCATCAATAGATAGGTTGTCATAAAACATAGCAGATTCATTGAAGATAACATTCCTACTAAGCACAACCTTCTAAGTTTAGGGATTCTATAATTTATAACCTTTAACACCAGGTTGATAACCAATAAATATGCATTTAACAGCTCTAGGCTCCAATTTACCATTATCAACGTGAGCATAAGCAGTACAACCAAAAACTCTCAATTGCGAATATTCAGCTGGAGAACCAGACCATACCTCAATTAGAGTTTTCTTACCAAGAGTAATGCAGGGTGAACGATTAATAAGATAACATGTAGTGGAAGCAGCTTCAGCCCAAAAACGCCTATTCAAACCCGAATTAGACAACATGCAATAGGCCTTAGAGATGATGGTTCTGTTCCAACGCTGAGCTATACCATTCTATTGAGGTGTATAAGGAATAGTGTAGTGCTTAACAATGCCTTGAGACTTACAATATGCTTTAAATTCATTAGAACAGAATTCCATCCCATTATCAATATGAAGCTTTTTAACCTTCTTCTCAGTTTGATTTTCAATCATAACCTTCCACTCTTTAAATGCTGAAAATGCTTCTGATTTATCTTTCAAGAAATAAGGCCATACCTTACGAGAATAATCATCAATGATTGTCAACATATAACAAGAACCACCAATAGAAGGCTTGCGAGATGGTCCCCATAAATCAGAATGCACATAATCAAGAATACCTTTACTTTTATGAGTAGAGGTATTAAAGGACACCCTCTTGTGTTTACCAAACAAACAATGCTCATAAAACTTCAACTTACTGATGCTATGTTCATTAAAAAGTCCTCTCTTGCACAATTCATGCAAGCCTTGCTCACTTATATGTCCAAGACGCATATGCCACAGATTAGTAGCATCAGAATTAGATGATGAATTGGAAATTACAGCAGCATCACCTGTAATTGTAGTACCACGAAGACGGTACAAATTTGGAGATTTCATTCACCTTTCATGACAATAAGAGAACCCTTTGACACCTTTAAAACTCCATCTCCACTGGAGTACTTGTACCCTTTACCATCAAGAGTACTCAGAGAAATAAGATTCTTGCTCATGTCTGGAATATGCCTCACATCAGTCAAAGTTCTGACAATACCATCATGCATCTTAATATGAATGGATCCCATGCCAACAATATCACGTGGACTGTTATCACCCAATCTAACAGAACCTCCACCTTGGAGAGAATTATAGGTTTCAAACCAATCTCTATTAATGTATATATGAAATGAAGCAACGAAATCAAGAATCCATTCATCACCACTATTTGCACATCCCGCAAAAGCAACAAGTATATCACCAATAGAATTATCTGTCTTCGATGCAGCAACTGAAGCATTACCTTCATCATTGGATTTACCTTTCTGTCTGTATGTGCCAGCTCTCTTCTCTTTATTCTTTAATTTATAACACTCAGTTATAAAGTGATTATCTTTCTTGCAATTTTTGCAAAATTTATCATCTTTGCTTCGAGATTTTGATCGGCCTTTGTAACCATTAGAACTTTTGCCTCTATTGCCATTGTTTGATTTATTTTCTGTCCTCCCATGAACAGACAATGTTTCTCCATTGGAAGCAGAACCTTCAAAAGACACCATCACTTTCATCTTTTCCTTAGCATGCAACGCCTCAGAAACTTCATCAAGCATTAGAGTATCATGACTATATAACACTGTATCTCTGAAGTTTGCAAAAGAACTAGGCAAAAAGCACAAAAGAATAAGACCCAAATCCTCATCATCATAATGTACCTCCATAGCCTGTAGATCAGAAACGATCTCCTTGAAGACCAAAAGATGGTTAAGCACAGAACCACCCTCTTGCAACTTATGCGTATATAACTTCATCTTCAAATACATCTTGCTTGTCAAATCTTTAGACATACAAATTGACTCTAACTTGAGCTATAGAGCAGCTGCAGTTTTTCCCTACAAACAATCTTGCAAAATATTATTCGAAAGATGAAGCTGAATTTGAGTCAAGGCCTTACGATCTTTTCTTTTCTCCTCCTCGGTACAAGATTTAGAAATCCTTGTTATCAAATTTATCAAGAGCATCATCCACTTCAGCCTGTGTAAGAATAGCCCTCATCTTGACTTGCCATGGAGCGAACCTCATGTCGCGATCCAGTGGTGGAAGATCATACTTTATTGACATGATGAAAAAATAGCAGCAATAATCAGAAGAATAATAATCTACAGAAAATTAGGTGTAACTCTAGCAAAAACCTGCAGCCTGGTACACAATTCGTGTACGTTCAGCAATAAACTGAAGAAAGATAGCTTCTGGTATAATTCCTGTGTGCACGTAGCAAAATCCCACCAACTTTTCTACCCACGCAACAGCAAACCTTCATGATCACCTTGATTCGCATGCGCAAGTCAATTAATACCAAATTGATTTTTTCCTCTCACGAGATGACAACAGACAGATTGATACCAGGACGCCTTGATTCATGTGCAGTTGAAAAATGAATCTGCCTAAAACCTGCCTGCTGCGACGTGACTGCTTGATTGACCACACCGCAGCACAGCAGCACGGGCGGACCTCCTTCTAACGACATCAGCATGGCCGAGTGCAGCAGCACGACAGCAGATCGATATCCTCCTTCAATCCGCCGCTTGGACGTGTTGAATCGCCGTTTAGACACGGCACGGAAGAATTCGTCGAAGTCGATTTGATGACGGCAGCGGCGGCGGAACAAGGACTTAAATCCTAACTTTTTTTTCAATTTCGTGTTTGGCTCTAGATACCACTTGTTAGTAAATAATGCGAATAAAGATCGAACACGAGACACAGATTTTACGTGGAAAACCCTTGCGAGAAAAAACCACGGGCGCCAACCGACGATCTTCACTATATGATGAGAGTTTACAGAATGCAGGGAATACAATGAGTCGTCTCAACTCTTCTGTGCGGCTTACAAGATATATTTATAGGATGGGTTGACTGTAGTCAAATACAAAAATAAATCCGCTAATAAACATAACCCGAACCACGAGCCCTCCAGGCGTCACCGCAAGACTCACGTTAGAATTTGGATCATATTTCAACACTGCGTCGCTCCCGCACACGCGCGCACCACATGCCGCACGGACCGAGCCACGGTGCCCGTCCACCGTGCTCTGTTTTGCTCTAACAAGGAACGTCCTCTTCCTTGATTCGATTCGATGTTAGCTTGATGACGTCATCATGATGTCATCAGTACGTGATATATGCCATTTTTCTTTAAAAAATAAAATCCAGATATACCATCTAAATACATATATACCAGAGGACATTCTTAGCCGTAAATCACCAGATCTGCGGTCAAGATTTAATCATCTCAATACACCTTCATCATGGACTTGGTCCACGGTGGATCGCACACACATCCCACCGTCGGTCCACGGCCCATGAACCGAGTCCGCAGCATGTGCACACGCACTTTGCAGTCTAGCCCCTCCATTTATGCCAAATAAAACCAATGTCCGCTGAATCACAAAAACCTCCCAAAAGAATTAGTTTTCTATATCTTTGTCTTTACCTATTGTTGACGGTAGTTAACAACCAATTTAATCCGTCAACTAAAAATGGATAAGGACATAAATATAATCACCAATGAAAGTTTAGGGATTTAAACTAATGAATTCCATGAGTTTTGGTGAATATATGTTTTCAGCAGGGTTTATCTAGAAAACCGTTAAGGAGAACCTAATCGTTAAAGGAAACGACGGAATTCCACCAGATAAAAGTATCTCAAATAATGAAGTAGAGTGCACCATTGCGAAGAGCTCGTCGTGTTGATTGAAACGGCTATATCAGTTGCTATATTTGGAGTCCAGAGTAAAAAGATATCAAATCCGCGACGAAAACATACATGGGAAGACTCTAGAAGACTCAGAAAGACACCATGCCGAAGCAGGGGCCAAGACCCTGCCAAGTGGGACCGGCCGGTCCCACCCTAGTGTCGGTCGATCCCTGGTAGTGGGCCCCGCCTGTTAGCTTCCAGAAGATTCCTCCTACCGCCTCCTATGATGCATCTACGTCGTTTCTTAAGTTGGTTTGATCCAAGGGCTCACGTTGCTTCCTCAGGGATATATAACCACGGCCTGCCCCCTCTCTGGAGATCATCCTAAAACCATAATTCATATTCTCTAGTCAGGATCTATTGAGGGGTCCCATGAATGGATCTACCTCTCAGATCTAGCTATCAAGAGAAGATACGTCTTTATTATGGTCGTTTCATTCTGTCTCCGCTTAGAAAAGGGCAAGCGGATACTGTCGGTATTGCCTTGCGAAGAGCTTTACTTGGAGAAATAAAAGGAACATGTATCACATGCGCCAAATTTGAGAACGTGCCACATGAATATTCCACAATAGTAGGTATTGAAGATCTAGTCTTATAATTAGAAATAGTGAGATAGAGAGTGAGGGAAGAGTTTGGAGGAGATGCCAGCCTATCGGTGCTATCTCTAAACTAATAATAGTTTGCTCGAGAAAAGCTATTTTGGTATTTTGGATTTTAGGACTCAAAAAATTTCAAATTTCTTTTGAAGTTTGTCTTGTACCTCGGCGGATCCAAGTTCTACTTGAGCTTGACTTCGAGATATCTCTGGTAATCAACTGCTGATATAAGTAAGCTCTTATTTATATTGTTTTTCTGGTTCACGACTCACTTTTGAGTGCTTTATTTTCTTCCTAGGGGGAGTAGAGTATTAATCATAGGTGTAAGCGTGGTGCTTAGACTTAGGTTATTCGTGGAAACCCCCTGCATTCCGGATCGATGGTAGATCGCGAGGGTGACAGCCTCGTTGAGTCCTTTGTAATTCACCTCCCATCTGTAGGCGAACGTAGGACGAGGCTACTAAGGAAAGCATCCTCTGTTGGTGTCTCTCCTCAGGTAATGTCCCCAGTTGAACAGTAAAAGACATAAGTTTACCCAAGTTATAACTAGAGACCCATAGTTATCCTCTTTACACTCCTATTTATCTTAACTTTGTTGCTACTCCTATATTATATTAAACCTTAACCTAATCCCTTACCCCCTGTTAAGTTAGACTGTAGTTAGTTTCACACATTTTCTATGGATACGATATTTAAAACCTCCGAGTGAAAGCTACATCTGTATTCGTGCGCTTGCGGATTTATCTGTGTGCGTTAAATATACCACACCTATTTGCAGAGAGCTCATGGAGGGGGATTGAAGGAGGCGATCGAGCGAGTAGAGAGAAGGGAACAACTTAGACTTATTGTTATTGTTATTGTTATTGTTATTGTTATTGTTGTTATTATCATCATCATCATCATCATCATTGTTACTGTTGTTGTTGTTGTTGTTGTTGTTGTTTAGAAGACTCTTTCTTATACCATTCCGTCGAAATGAAATCAACTTTTAGAATTACCATATTTATAGAAAAGAGTATAAATATTATGACAGTAAATTAATATTATTGTGCCATATAGCTGTGGATGGAAGAGAAACGCATACTCTAAATCAACTTTTAGAATTACCATATTTATAGAAAGAATATAAATATTATGATACCAAATTAATATTATTGTGCCACATAGTTGCGGATGGAAGAGAAACACATACTCTGGATTTGAGCTGTAGTCAATGGTGGAAGGTGAGGTACGGAGGAAGTTGATGTGATCATTTGAGTTGAAAAGTCTATTGGCCTAGAGTGTTTTTTTTCCTATTGCAACGCACGGACATTTTTGTTAGTGTATCTATACCTAATAATAAAGAAGTAAAATTTTAGCCTATTTTTTTCCCTCTATTTTTTTAGTCCATCTATTTTTTATCCGTCTCTGACAATTGAGAGTTTCTTTCGTCTGGATTTATATATATATAACCTGTGCCCAAAACAAGTTAGAATTGCTCTTGTCTAGCGCAACATGGAGTTCGAATCCAAAACATATTGGGTCAGCCCACAAGTTTTTGATATGATTAGAAAGCTAGAAAATCCTAAATAGATTCCTATGATGGAGAGTAATCTGAATACGAATCCTAAACATGAATTCTATTTTCCGTCCGAACTCGATCCCGTCGAGGCAGCAATGTCGTGTGCACTTGCCGCTTGCCTGTTTGTTCTATGTTCAATCGGATTCCCCAGCTGTTGTATGCCGAATAAAAAAAGAGAGGACGGATAGTTCAATCGGATTCCTCAGCTGTTGAATGCCGATTAAAAAGAAGAGAGGCCATATACATCCGTATAGAGGCAAAATTTCTGCCATATTTTTTCAGCCTCTTCATCCGCTAAAAGTCTATATAGGACTGTGATCCTTATCTAAATAGGACTCAAACTGATCAATGGCTTCTCTAACATTCTTAATTTATAATAATAAAGAGACAAAATTTCTATCATATTGTTCTGTCTCCCCCTTCCGCATTCATGTAATCCGAATTCCGTCCGTATATAGCCTATTCTTTTTTTTTCGTTCCGGTCCACCCCGTAGCCGTATGTGATTCCTTCCAGGCTTCCTATGTCCGCTTCCAGTCAGCCTCCGAAATCCCTGCGAGGAAACCACCCACACCTGTAAAAAGAAAACAGCAAAAATACAAGCCTACGACCTACGTACACTCGTGGGGAAAACAACGGCAAAAATATAATCTAGCCAGGGAACGTACCAACGTCTCCATATGAATTATAAATAAATCTTCCATAACTATAAAGATTAAAAAGTAGATATTTTTTGTCCGTAACTATAAAGACTAAAACATGAACATTTTTGGTGCCACAATCGCTTGGTCCGTCAGTTGCCGCCTCGTGCAAAGAGCATCTCCGAGAGTCCTATTTTTTTCTCATAAAAACATGTAGTTTTATAACTCCTAAAAAGCTATTGAGTGGAAAAAAATGCCATCTCCAAGAGTTTTTAATAGTTCACTCCTAAACCATAAGTTTCTAATAGTTCACTCCTAAACCATAGAAGACAATTTTACATCAGGAATCCTATACTATTTCTAAATTATCGTAACCACTTTTATATATTCTTTATTTCTCGTAAATTTGCATCAAGAACTCTTTCCTACTTCTTATTCTTTCTCATACCCTTTCAACTTTAGATTGACCGATACGCACGGGATCCGCACGACCGCTACTACACGCAAATTTATGCGCAACGGGGGAGGATTTATCAAGTATACGTAAATTTTAGGAGCATAGATTAGGGGTTGTTGAAGAGGTGTTTTTTTTTTCGTTAGGAAGAAAAATAGGGTAGGAAATGCTCCGAAGCCTTCCTCGCTTGAGTTTCTGCGCCGACAGGTGGGACCAGCGCGGCGTCCCGCGCGCCTGCTCACCTCGCGCTCAGTTCGTCCTCCAACAATCACGGCCAGCTTCACGCCCCACCAATCACGCCCTCTCATCCTTCCCTGCCCCGCGCCACGCTCCCTGCTCCCTGGCCGTCGCCGCAACCAGCAGGTGTGCCAACCCCCTTCTCTTCCCTTCTCTTGGCCCCTGCGTTTTCTTCTCCCCCTTCTCTGACGTGGGCGCCGCCGCCACCCCTCTTCTCCTTGTTTGCCGTCGCGGCTCCGCAGGCAGGAGTGGACCTACTGCGTGTACCGCACCGATGCCGCCACGGCGCTGGGTGGCACCACGCTCGCGCTGCTGCTCGTGGGACAGGCGGTGGCCCCCATCTCTAGCCCCTGCTTCTGCTGCGGGTCTGCGCTGCGGCCCGGCGGCGCCCAGGCCTGCGCGCTCGTCCTCTTCCTCTCCTCCTGGTACCACTGATTCTTCCCTGCTGATCCCAATCTTCTCCTGTCCTCCCCCAAACTCTTCCCTTTTAACGGAGCACCCAAACCCTGAAACTAATTGGCTATTTGTCTTCAGATCTGATCTAATTACATGATCCTACATGTATTATGCCTGCGAACTTCGATCCCTTTCAAAGACGCTGCACGGCCACCACGACACCTGATCCGCTGCACCAATCTACGAAGGGGGACCTGCTTGTGTTGCCGCATGTCCACGACGCTCACCAGAGGCCAGAGCTGCAGGTCTGTAGTCTGCAGAGTCAGGCATTGAATTGCCAATTGCAATTTGCTATAGAAGAGTACTACTGCTTTTTGTGGCTTAATGAAATTTTTGCTACTGTTTTTTCTTGCTTCAGCCAAATTAAGTGTTCAAAAAATTCGGTCCAGGCATAAGCTGAAATTATCTGAAAATTATCAGTGTTCTAATTTATCACTTCTGTAAGTTCAAATTCAGACATACGTAAAAGTAGTGCCAAGCAGGTTAACCAATTTTTTTTCTCAGCACTATACTGCAAATGTAACAGAACTTGTTTTGTTGTCGGATATACCTTTGCATGCACCCCCATATCAAGCTCCCGTAGGTTGTACCAATTCAATCCACAAGGACGTTTGTTAACTGAATCTCTATATTGCTATGATTCTATATCTTTATAGAGAATTATTATAATTTTTTGGTCAAATTTGTACCTATTTTTCTATTTGAGCTATCTCAAAATTGATGTCATCAGCCATATGTAATATGTGCAAACTTTATCCTTTTAGGAGAACAATTTGATGAGGTTTTTATCTATTTATGTCTATGCATAATTCACTTATGCCTACATTATTTAGACAGTATGAAATGTTGAGGTTTTTTCCTCGCTTGTCTTGTTTATGCAGACTGACAAGTCCTTGGTAATATTCACTTAACGTATTCTTCAATTTTTATTCTGTGCAGACCACTCTTCGTAAATACAGATCTCTCTCAAGCTTGTGCAGGTGTGTATTGAAACTTGACACTATTATATAAACATCTTTCAAGTTCTTGATATATGATCAGTCATATGTGTGTGTGTGACCATCAGCGATAGGCTTCGCTCTTTTAATCATGATGCCTTTTCACTGAATATTCCTATTAACTGAATGTGTGTGTGACCTTCTAACTGAATGTATAAGTATGCCTCATCTTACAGTAATCGCAGCTTCATATATATATGAACACCTCTGTTTTAAGTTTCTTTTGCCAGAGTGCGGCATGGCTATGCACAATCTTATTTAGGCTATGGTAGAGTCAAAAAATGAGTTTAAGTAATTTTATCCATTTGCCTGAGACTGTGACTTTCTCATTCCTGTTTACAGTCAGTTAAATCAGCTCTGCAAATTAACCTTCTCAATAAACTCTACTGTTATTGATTGTTTCATCTGAAGTTGATAAAAGGGCAGACCCAGTGTCGGAGGCTCCCACATGAGTGGGGTCTGGGGAAGGGAAAAACCGAGGCAAGCCTTCCCCCCGCAAAATCTGCGGAGAGGCTGCTTCGAACCCATGACCTATATGGAAAATTTGACAGCCCTTGGTACAAATGGTATGATATGAATACCAAATGAGAAAAATAACATCAATGTGCACTAAGGCTCTTGCTGTTTCTTGCTGCCAGCAAGCACAAGCACTTAGCTTAGGTTCTGAACTTTGTCATATGCAAATGTTGTCTTCTTCCCGAAGTAAAAACAATTGTACAAATATGCTTGGTGATATAACAAAAATAGCAGTAGATGAGGTGATATACTAAGATATCATATTCACAGACGAGGTTATTTCAAAAATCGCAAAAATACTGATATCCAAAAAACGCAAGTTGCAGGTAATTTCATTGTTGGTCAACTAATCTTTGATTGATTGCAATAGCTTTGGAAGGGCATTCATTATCTAAAAAAAGAATTCGAAAGGCATTGTGCTCTTGCCATCATCAGGTACAAGGAGATTCAAATTTCACATTACTTTTTGCTGGGTTTTTGGTTTTCTGGAGTAGGAAACGGAGGCAGAGGTGGACACCTATTGGTAACGGGGTGTTTGCCTTTTCGAATTCTTATCTAAACGTAGGCGCTAACTGTTAGCCCTATTGAATATTGATCCAAATAGCCCCTTGAGGATAAGTAAAGAAATGTCTCTCTAAAATACAAATGCTTTACTAATATACAGTCAATTGATTAGTGTGGCTCTGAACCTTTTCCTTCACCTCTTACAGTCCTAGCTAATTTTGCATTCCAAGTAAATAAATAAGTAGACATTTTGTTATTATGTTTGTAGAGGCACCACGCCTGTGTGTTTAGCCATGTCTGTGTTGTACACCTAGAAAATCAACCTTATATAAGACTTCACTAATGAAAAGATGTACTACTGGTCGACCACCATGACTCCAACACTGTCTGACTACTAATGATATCCGTTTCAGGTTCCTCTGTTCTAATCTTTTATATGAATTCTATTAGATGCAGCAAAATATTACATGCAAGGTTACTCTGAACAGAAATACAAGGAGTTCAGTAAAGTAGTGAATATTGGAATGATGTGACAAATGATGAGAAGATGAGACTCGCACTAAAATCTTTATGAAGGTTCCTGTAATTTGAGATTTCATAGTGGGAAGAAGAAGGGGCAGTTCCCTTTCAGAGTAGTTTCAGATTTCAGCTGCGGTAAATGAGTCATTTTACATTTTGCAGTCATTAATTATCTCAGTGAATTTCAGTTTACGTATATGAGCAGTGCTTGGCAGCGGCACCTCGCTGCAGACTACGGAGTCCAAGAGGGGAGGCTAGAGAGCAGAATAGGAGGCTGGAGAGCAGAACCTGATGGCCGCCACCACCAGAAGACTTCAATGGGGACCTATCCAACGACTGCCCAAGATCAGTGAAGTAAGGAAAAAATCTTCTTCTTCTTGGTCTCTACCAAGAAATGTCTTTCAATTGATGAAATGTACCTTGTTGCTTACTCGTTGTGCCCAATAGATGGACAAGACATGGATCCACTCGTTGTGTTCAATAGATGGACAGGACATCGATCCTTGGCAATGCAATTGACTAAATGAAGGAACTGGATAAAATCAAGCTGCAGGCATGAGGAGATCATTGGACATATTGTCAGTAATGCAATCTGGATCCCGCTATACATTACACCTTTCAAGCTCAACATTTAGCTTTGTTCATCTAAGATTCTGATTTTGGATTTGGTATTGTTTGGCCTGCATTGTCAGTAATGCAATCTGGAGCCTGAGAATCCTTCGCAATATATCCAAGTGATATGCACCTGTCATGGACCTGCAATTAGAAGCTCTCACCGGTTCATACCAAATTGGTGTCGTGATATCTTAGAGCTTACTGTCTACTCACACAGAGGTGAGAGAGAGCTCTGAAATTATCCTTCAGTATTAGCACCATATCATGTCAAGTGCAGCTCATCGATGTCTGCTTTTTCATCATGCTTTGCTATGATTTTAATTCATATAGTCTCTGGAGAACTTCTGAATTTTGATGGCACAGCTAAGTTCACTAGCAAAAAAAGTGCATTTAATCATTTTAGAAGGGTGTGACTTTAGAAAGAGTAGAGGGGGCATAAGATGTATCACAACCCTTTAGCACCATAGAGGTTAAAGGCGACAAGCTCGTTCTGGGGAGCTTAATGGAATGCAGCTGAAGCTCTAATTTTTTATTATATTTTTATTCCAGTTTTGCAGTAGAGCACACTCCAATAGACTAACATACCAAACTGTGAGTTTTAGTGTGTCAGAAAAATAGATTTGAGTTAACTTATCCTTTGCTTCTCATTTTTGGCTTTATTAAGATAAGGAAAATAAAGCAGTGAAGTAGTTGTGGATTCCTCTGAATGAAGGAGAAAAACATAATCAATATGCAGTTAGAAGCTCTCAGGTGTCTCTTCAGTTTCTGGCGATGAGTCACCGATCCTAGATGGGGATTCGTGTGACTTCAAAGTGGAGAAAAACTTTGATGGAATGGGAATAAGGAAAAGAAAACGTCTCAGAAGATCAGTACAGGTAACGGCTTTGCTTCTTTAGAAGGCCATGTTTCATCTAGAAGGTACTTTTCCAGTCTCGCTGCCCCCAATAATACTTGTTAGCCTGTATGTGTATCGGTGTATCCTATGCAATCTTATCATTGTTTCAGAATAACTATTTTAATATTTTCTTTTGTGCTTGTGTCTCTGATATTTACACGATACACAATTCCACGAATTTGTCACAAGATAGCTATGAGATTCCTGGAATGCTGCTCCACCTATAAAAGTGACAAATATTTATACTGATGTCCTATTGGCCGTCTCAAACTTAGTCATGCCTATCACTTATCTGTATTCACCTTTTTTGTAACAATTTTTATCAAAACTAAATAGTAAAAAATCAAATATAAAATAAAATGTTTTGGTAACCCACTTGAGTTTGCCAATTATTCAGTGGTTTGTGTGATGCTTATTTCCGTACTCTCTGTCAGACAGTGAAAAGTTCTAAATTATGAACTCATTTGGATTTGGATAGAACAAAGTTATATGTTCAATTAGGACCAGGGAGAACTTATACACCTTCCAATTTTACACTAAAATTTATACAGCTTCCAATTTATACAGTAGAGCATAGTCTGTAAAGCGCCAAACTATTTGAATCGATGCTTCTGGTTGATCTCAAATTGTTTGTCGCTGGTTGAATGGAAGTTGCTATCCCTTCCTGATGATAAGAACACCTACCTTTTTGTTACTTGTACAGTTGTGCTTCTTTACGAGTTGCTTTTGAGTTGTCTTTCTTAGTTCTACCTGTCATAGCCAGATAGCCTTCAAACATGCTTTCTCATGGTATTATTACTTTTTTTCAGTGGTCTGACAGAACTTCCAATTGCCTCTATGTCCACCTGTTGAACTTTATGAAGACAAGGTAACAATTATTACTTTGCCATCACCACAATGTACCTCCACTATCAGCCCGCAAATTTGTTTGAAATTTCTGTTTATTTCTATATTTCAGGGTTTTCTGCTTTGGATCAGCAAGCAGAAACCGCTTACTTTTGACTCAAACTTGGTTTGTACCTCAACCATCAAAATTTAGTCCTTAAATTGTTGTATAGCCTGCAATGTCGTATTATCTTATCTACAATAATTCATCAGGACAGGAGACATGAAACCTAGAACTGAATTTTCATGTTGCATCTTATGGTTTGTTCTGAATTTTTATTGCTGCAAACTTGCCTAAATGTAGAATCCTAAAATGGTCAAAATTGTTTGCATTGTGCAAAATAGGATTTAGGAGTCTGCAGTCCCTATATTAACAAATCAATTAGTAGTTGTAGATATTTAACAATTTGATCTCTGAATGTTTAGCCCATGGGAAAAATATATATATATGCCTTTAAAAATCTCAATTAATTGTAGAGATTTGTTTCTATTTCTCGGTGCCTGCAGTTGTGCATTGATTATACTTTTTAAGATAAGAGAGAAGGGGTTCAGTGTACCACTGATCTTAGGCTAACACGTTCAATTGGTTGTAGAGATAATTTGCAACATGAGTATCTGGAATGATTGCCATCAACTTAAATAGCTTCGGCCTAAAACTGATTAATATTCTTTCCTTTAGTACTTATCAACTTTGCATCTAATTTTGAAATATGGAAAGATTATTCAAGTATGCATATTTAGAATATTGCAAAGATTCTTTGGTGGTATCAATGTTTAGAGCATTTGGAACTCTGAATGTCCAGTGTGTAATGAATATACGATGCTGCGTTGAAAGTTGCTGTTTCATAATAATTGAGCCATTTGTTTTAGTGCAACTTACAACTAGAGTTGACTATTTACCAAAGTTCAAAGAGTGCCGAAGTTCAAAGAGTGTATTTATTTCTTTGCTTTGGATATTCAGAGATTCACACAGGTTCATTGCTTCAGTCTGTGTGCTCTATCAGCGGTTGTAGGCGGTAGTTCTAGATATTACATCTCGGCAACCATATAGCAACAGAGATCATAATTGCAATAGTCAAAGTGGTATAAATATGCATGTGTTGGATTAAATGTTATCCATCAATCAGATGAATCTCTCTGAACACACTGACTGCTTAATACTATCCCACTGAATTGTTTATAATCTTTGAATCTTATCAGTCTCCTTGCGGGATCAGCTGTATTTTAATCTCTTATTAAATCATTGGGCTGCTAGGAAGCCAGGATCAGATTTGAAATTGTCACGCATGTTGATTTGAAGAATACTAAGCAAGTTAGCATCAAGAATCTTTAAAATTCAGTTTTTATTCTTGAATTTTCCATCGGCAGTTCATGTATGTACTCTGAACATTTCAAAAGGTTCATTGAGCAGTGCCATCCTGTAAATTTCATTGAGCACTCATGTAAATTTGAATTTATTCTCATTGTTCATATTTCAAGGATCCTCGTGTAATATTGATAATTGACTCCAAAGGGAATATTAGGAACATCATGCTTGAAGTATCGTTTTTTGGATAATGGTGAATATTAGGAACATCATGCTTGAAGTATCGTTTTTTGGATAATGGTACAACACGTGCTAATATTTACATTATCATGGTATTATTTTTCTGGTTGCAACGCATGGACAAATATACTTGAACTTGTGTACTGGTATGGAGATGCAGCGGAACTTATTCGTGGATTTATTGGCGCACGAAAGAAATGGATATCGAAGATTTCTTCCTGTCAATATAAAACATTATTTTAGTTGCATCATGGAAAGATATATGCAGTAGAGTTTGTGAGCCTGCGACGCGCTCGCTCTCTATGACTGTTAATTTTACAAATTTTGTTTTTAGATTAACTATCACTTTAACATTGGTATTTAATTTTATAGTATTGTTATCTTATCGTGTGATCTACGTGTTTTTAATACAAAATATTAGCTATTTCGTAGCAACGCATAGACACGCGACCTAGTAAACTTATTAAAGATAGGAATGTCTTAGGGACTTAGTCGACCCTTGGCTTGAGCCTGTCCACGAAAATAAGGTCAATAGACAGCAGGGGTTAGTCTCAAAGACGAAAATAGGCTAATAGAGCTTTAACCTATTAATTCAATGAGTAAGATGGACTGACCCAAATACCTAGTCATAGCGCAACAACTTTTTTTTCTTGTATAGAAAACATGGATCCTTGGAACAGCATAATGATTTTGATGGTCAATTGACAATATAACTGTTTAGAACTAACGACGCTGTCTACTCTATAAGTTGCTTTAGTCTTAAGGATATACGGATGGACTTGAGTTAGGTTAAATATCTCCATCAGATCTCTTATATTTGGTCTTCTATAAATTGTTTTAGAGGAATACCTTAAGATTAATTTATAGGATATAAAAGAACAATATAACAGCAAATTACATAAAATTTGTCTCCTATATTTATTTAGAAATAGGGGAGATGTCCTTTATTTAGGAGAAATGTTGTCTTCAACACTACTTCAGCAGTACTTTTCAGTAAACAAACATTATTTCTCTCTCACAATAAATCAGTATAAGCTAAATTTTGGCTAAACGAACGGGGTCATAAAAGATGAGATAGGAGATTTGTTATAGCACCTGCATATCTTAAAATGTTACTTTTTAGGTATATATAGTTTGGATAGGATAGGATATACGAAACTCCTAGACAAAGATCAAACAATCTGACGTCTCCAAAGAAGATAAAGGAGCAACTCTACGCTAGGCTAGACCAGGCGAAGCCACGGACAGCGCTCGGTTCGTTTCAAAAACTTTTCACAAAAAACTACAATAACGAATCTTACGGTATATGTATAGAGTATTAAATATAGACAAAATAAAAAATTAATTACACAGTTTGCGTGTAAATTACGAGACGAACGTTTTGAGTCTAATTAGTCTATGATTTGACACTAAAGTGCTACAGTAACAAATGTGCTAATGATGGCTTAATTAGACTTAATAAATTCGTCTCGCAGTTTTCAGACGAGTTATGTAATTAGTTTTTTTAATTAATATCCGAAAACCGCTTTCGACATTCCATAAAACATATGATGTGACATAAAAAAAACTTTTCGTCTCCCAACTAATCAGGCCAAAGTCACGCCGCAGTGAGACGTGAGACTTGGGAGACCTCCACTCGAACTCGATTGGCCTTTTGATCACCGAGGACTTCGCCTCGTCGACCGGTGCGGCGCAAGCAGAGGAAGGACAAGGGAAGCGAGCGAATCGATTCAAATCCTCTCGATCATGTAATATTAGCAGCGTATTGTAGGCTATGCTAGCTACTCCTAGCTGCTAGCACGTCGTACTTCAGCAGTACTTTTCAGTAAACAAATATTATTTTTCTCTCACAATAAATCAGTATAAGCTAAATTTTGGCTAAACGAACGGGGTCATAAAAGATGAGATAGGAGATTTGTTATAGCACCTGCATATCTTAAAATGTTACTTTTTAGGTATATATAGTTTGGATAGGATAGGATATACGAAACTCCTAGACAAAGATCAAACAATCTGACGTCTCCAAAGAAGATAAAGGAGCAACTCTACGCTAGGCTAGACCAGGCGAAGCCACGGACAGCGCTCGGTTCGTTTCAAAAACTTTTCACAAAAAACTACAATAACGAATCTTACGGTATATGTATAGAGTATTAAATATAGACAAAATAAAAAATTAATTACACAGTTTGCGTGTAAATTGCGAGACGAACGTTTTGAGCCTAATTAGTCCATGATTTGACACTAAAGTGCTACAGTAACAAATGTGCTAATGATGGCTTAATTAGGCTTAATAAATCCATCTCGCAGTTTTCAGACGAGTTATGTAATTAGTTTTTTTAATTAATATCCGAAAACCTCTTTCGACATTCCATAAAACATACGATGTGACATAAAAAAAACTTTTCGTCTCCCAACTAATCAGGCCAAAGTCACGCCGCAGTGAGACGTGAGACTTGGGAGACCTCCACTCGAACTCGATTGGCCTTTTGACCACCGAGGACTTCGCCTCGTCGACCGGTGCGGCGCAAGCAGAGGAAGGACAAGGGAAGCGAGCGAATCGATTCGAATCCTCTCGATCATGTAATATTAGCCCTTGTTTAGTTCCACCCTAACTTTCAAAAAGTTGCTACAGTATCTGTCACATCGAATGTTTGCGGCCCGTGCATGGAGCATTAAATGTAGACGAAAAGAAAAACTAATTGCATAGTTTGGTGGGAAATTGCGAGACGAACGTTTTAAGCCTAATTAGTCCATGTGTTGAACACTATTTGCCAAATAAAAACGAACGTGCTACAGTAGCCCCAAAATCCAAATTCCTAGAACTAAACACAGCCTTAGCAGCGTATTGTAGGCTATGCTAGCTACTCCTAGCTGCTAGCACATCGTAGTACGATCTGGCAACTCAATCGCCATCAGTCACGTCCGTGCGGCAGCGTGCGAACGGACGTCACTCGCTGTTCGGCGGACGCGGCTGCGGTTGCACTGCCTCCGCCTCTGGCCGGTTGCCCCTGCACCATAGCGATATCGACGACTGGCCGTCTGACACCGAAGGGACGGGACGAAGTGAGGGGGCATCATCACGCCTACCGGCTACCGCTTCGCTCTCCCCGCGTGGGGCGACGTCACTTCTTTACATTGCATTTTTCTTTGATTTATTTATTTATTTATCTATATATTTATATAAAATGTTAAAATAACTCAATTCTCATAGTAGTTCTTATCTTAATCAAATATTGTGAGGTCCGACTAAATCTATAGTATTCTTTACTAAGATTTATGATACCAATTTTTAGAAAGTGATGGATACCTTTTCATTGAATCAAAAGATCATTACATAAGTCCGGGACTTCATAAAACCAAGACCAGACTGAATCATAAGACTTACGAACTGACCTACTCCTTCCGTAAAAGAAAAAAACGCCCAACTCTAGCTTTCAACCTGGACAGAGGGAGTAGCTAGAATATAAGCTACCAAGTTACGACATCTACTGGCATAAATCTATATTTATATATAATAATAAAGAGATAAAATTTTATATATTTTTTGTCCATCCATTTGTTTGGTCCTCTCCCCTTAACCAACTTTCTGAATATGAGTGTTGTTTATATCTCTGCAACTCCCATAATCTAGATAGATGTATCCGATTCTAAGTATGTTGTATAGAAATTCTAACTTAAATAGGAAAATTGGAAAAAAAATACAAGTATAAATTAGGAAATATATTATCTCTAATGGCCAGATTGAAAGTTACAGATTATCCTTGCCGTATGGATATCTCATGGAGTCCTGTAAGTTCACGTTTAAATCAATATGTTGGATATAGCCTGGCTTGCAATCCGGACTCTCTTGGTTCTAAGACGTGGCCGATTCATGGCATGCAATGTATGTGATGCATGCATGCACACGGACTGTTCAAATCTGATGCACGTAGAGAAGTGGAAAACGAAGCAAACACATGGTATTATTATGTCAAATAAAAATGCAGATTGAAAAACGCTTTAAATCATATCCCACTCTATATAGGGAACAAAGCGTTTCTTTCATATGTGCTCCGATTTGGGCCCTCTTGCGGCCGTATTTGGCCAGGACTCTATTTATCGGCGCATCAATGTCTCTTGGGTGTATTGCAAATACCACCACACCGACGCTGTCATTAGAATTCACGGAGGTTCATAGAGGTCAAAGAGGCCGCATGCACACGAGAGGCTGCGTGATATGTGTAACACCCTCGGTGTTCGTCGATGTGTGACCCACGGGATACCCCGTATGAAAGAGAGAAGATCTAGTTTGACTATGATTCCTCCCATGTAATCTTAGTAGTAGTGCTACCCTGTAATTCTACTAGGATTCTACATTGTAAACCGACTACAACAGATCAACTCGTCGGAAGACTCATGTGGCTTGTGATGTCTGATCCGACTCAGACTTCGCGGCCAACCGCATCCGACTCAAACTCAGGCTCCGCATCCGAGATGGAGTCTTACCCGAGTTCTTTCTATGATGGTCCGAGTTCTTTTTCGCTAGGACTCCGCAACACGACCTCGGTCCATCAAGAATTCAACTCGGGATACCTTCAGAATCCCCTCAAGAAGTCGGGTCATGGTACGACTACGTCAAACTATCCGACTGCATCAAGCTGTCTGATCCAGAGGCAAACCAGTTGTCCGACTGCATCCCGAGCCGGAAGCAAGCCAGTTGTCCGACTACATCAAGCTATCGCTACATAACGATCGACTACTTGGTTGCGTCACCGACTACTCGGTAGCGTTACCAACTACTTCGCTAGGATGTCTGACTACTCGGCCAGGTGTCGGATTACTCGTTGCAGTTTCCGATTACTTTGGCTGCAGTGACCGACTACTCGGCCGCATGCCCGAGTACTCGGCCACGAAGCTTAAGCTGATGGTCGGGGGCTACAACCATTGGGGGCTCCTAAGCTCAAAATGACTCCGCAACACGACTTCGGTCCATCAAGAATTCAACTCAGAGTACCTTCAGAGTTCCCTCGAGTAGTCGGGTTCTTTTCCATTTAGGCTCCATAACATGGCAACGTCTTATCAAGCACTACTCCAAGGATCAAGATCAATCATGGATACTCCTAAGCTGCCGCGTGCTGACTCTTCTATTCGGCCATCAATCAAGGACTAGATTTGGACTACGTCACTGGGTGAGGCACGCACCCTTGCAGGCTGCCTTACTCCGCCACTACTTTGCTGGGTGAGGCAAGTGCCTCTGCAGGCTGCTTTACTCAGCTACTATGTCATTTGGTGAGGCATGATCTCCGCGCGGCCTTACTCGAACACGGCTCCACAAGACGAGATTTCTTCACCTCCACGGCTTAGTCAGCACTAAACTCGAGGGCTCGACTATTGCCACAACTTAGTCAGATTCACTCGGACTACTTTTACGAAAGCTGAAATTTTTTGGAAGGAAAAATTCACCTGCTGGCTGACTACATTTCAACGATGTTGCATGCCACTTGTGCTATCAAGCTGCTCCATGCTGTTCGGATCAGGGTGCTGATCTTGGGTGGCACGTCGGGGGCCTTGATGAGTACATGACAGATAACGCTGGCTATTTCACACATCAACACTGGTAATGTCCTAACTAAAGCTCCAGAGGTCAAGGCATTGCCTCGTCACGAAGACATTCAGCAACCAAGCGGTGTCTGACACAGAGCGGTAGTCCATCATTGCAGCCATATACGCTTTTACAGCAAGATGCCGAGTACTATCCAAGCCGTCCACTACAGCAAGTATTACGAGAATATCCTAAACAGGAGGACGTACATCTACATGGAAGCCGACTAAGTTATTTGCGTAGGCATATACACCACTATATCAATGAGATACACACAACATGGACGCCTATTGTGCTAAAATACGCAAGCTGGAGAAGCATTTTCAAGGACTAGAAATTCTACACATCTCGCGTGATCTAAATGTAGCACCAGACGTCCTTGCCAGAGCTCAGATCGGACGCGGGAAGGTCGCACCCGGTGTATTCGTCAGACAACCCGGTGCGATAACCCCTAAACTCCCAGTTCCAACCACTCAGATTCTGGTCATCACTCCAGCTCAGATCGGACAGGGGAAGGTCGCACCCGTTGTGTTCATCAAACAACCCGATGCGATAACCCCTGAACTCCCAGCTCCAACCACTCAGATTCTGGTCGTCGCTCCAGCTCAGATCGGACGAGAGAAGGTCGCACCCGGTGTGTTCGTCAAACAACCCGGTGCGATAACCCCTGAACTCTGGCTCCAACCACTCAGATCATGGTCGTCGCTCTAGCATAGACACAAGCATTCATCAATTACATCAAAAAGCTCGGATCGGACGGGGGAAGGTGATGAGGACATAACACCATCGAATATTACCATTGATTATAAGGTGACCTTGTTCCTACATTTGCATAGTGATTTTTGGTACAATTTACTTGGTTGCACATGTACATGTCATTATTTGCTTGTAGGTACAAATATGTCTCAAAGTGCAAATTCATCAAAGTCCAACATTTGATTCGTCGGTAGCCCGATAATGCTTAATTGCGAAGGTCATAACTCATCCATCCGGAGTGCGATTGAGGTCAATGAGAACTTGTTGGAAATCTTGTTTGATAAGCTTTCAAATAGATCTGGTCTCATCTCAATATCACGTCAAAAAGGTCTTCAAATCATCAAGACATTCTATCGCTGTTTCTGTCGGGTGCAACGACGTCGTCGCGGGCTTGTTTTTCACTCCTGGAACCTTAGGCCAAGTTGGAGCACACCCCAAAAAGATGGAAAACACCTAAGAGATGCTCAAGGACGTCCTCCTCCTTGGCCACTTCCTTAGAAGGCCAGCAAGGACGTCCAAACCAAGTTGGAGGCCTAATTCAACTTGAGTTCGAGTCCATCTCGGGCTTCAGGACCAGCATGCAGTAAAACGGACGTCCAGGTCGCATACGGACTCCGTTTTCGATGATCCATATATGGATGGAAAGATAATTTCATAAGGAAACCAATGGAAGTAGTCCTACATCAAAATTCCATCAGAATCAATGGGAATCATTGAAATAAGTTGACGTCCAGAATCTGTCACGGCGCTGCATCGTCGTCTTTTGGGCCGTTGGGCCTTATAACGTGTTGGGACACCTTTAGGATGTGAAGAGGGGTCCTTGGACGTCCCTTAGGCTATATAATCAGTAGCCGTTGCCTACATTAGGTTTTGGGTTTTTTAGATCAATCTGTCATTGAATAGTCGCCGTTATCGGTTTGCAAGACCCCAACTTCGAGTGCTTAATCATTCATCTGCAATTGTCACTTTAATTGAGTTGCTTTTTATCTTGTTCTTGCTTGTGTTCTTCGATTCGCATCATGGATTAGCCTTCTTGGCGAGGTCAATCGGATTGTGACACGGTTGATAACCAGAGGAGATGTGGTGCTAAGGTTGCAGGGTTCGAGTCTTTGTGATCTGAAGCTGGATCGGTGTGTCGCTCTTCGATCAAATCGCTGTTTATCTTAAACCTGACAGAAGATCAGGAATCCTAGTTCACATTAGAAGATCACACCCGGAATATTCGTAGAGGAGTCATTAGTTCCCTCTATCAAACAACCCGGTGTGATAACCCCTGAACTCTCGGCTCCAACCACTCAGATCCTGGTCGTCGCTCCAGCGTAGACACAAGTATTCATCGATTATATCAAAGAACTCGGATCGAACAGGGGAAGGTCACACCTGGTGTATTTGTCAAACAACCCGGTGCGATAATCCTTGAACTCCTAGCTCCAACCTTCAAAGCATCAATAGGCAATGGCTTCGATCCTCAACATCAACAAACACAACGACACGATGCAGCTCGCATCATTCTACTATAATCTTACTCAAAAGCATTACACCTTGGCTCGTCCAAAGGTGCCTGCTACAAAAGTACATAGCCAAACGACTGTTCACGACTATCCTGAAGTTATACAACTCGGATGAGAGCAAAATAACTGAAAAGATGCTTGAGCTCGCCTATCCTAAGTCTTTTTAGGCTTAGATGAGAGTAAGAAAGCTGATAAGCTAACACTCGAACCGGTCCTGAGTTGTTTTCACAACCAGGGCGAGTGCCAGAAATGCTGGCCATATCTCGAGTTGAGCAAAAAAGCTAAAAAGATGGTTGAGCTCACCGGACAAGAGCAAAATGGCTGCAAATATGCCTGAGCCTACCGGACGAGAGCAAAATAGCTAAAAAGATGCTTGAGCCCGCCGATGAGAGTAAGAAAGCTGATAAGCTAACACTCAAACCGGTCCTGAGTTGTTTTCACAACTAGGGCGAGTGCCAGAAATGCTGGCCATATCCCGAGTTGAGCAAAAAAGCTGAAAAGATGCTTGAGCTCATCGGACGAGAGGAAAATGGCTGAAAATATGTCTGAACCTACTGAACGAGAGCAAAATAACTGAAAAGATGCTTGAGCCCACCGATGAGAGTAAGAAAGCTGATAAGCTAACACTCGAACCGGTCCTGAGTTGTTTTCACAACTAGGGCGAGTGCCAGAAATGCTGGCCACATCCCGAGTTGAGCAAAAAAGCTGAAAAGATGCTTGAGCTCACTGGACGAGAGCAAAATGGCTGAAAATATGCCTGAGCCTACCGGACAAGAGCAAAATAGCTAAAAAGATGCTTGAACCCGCCGATGAGAGTAAGAAAGCTGATAAGCTAACACTCGAACCGGTCTTGAGTTATTTTCACAACCAGGGCGAGTGCTAGAAATACTGGCCACATCCTGAGTTGAGCAAAAAAGCTGAAAAGATGCTTGAGCTCACCGGACGAAAGCAAAACAGCTGAAAATATGCTTGAGCTCACCGGACGAAAGCAAAAAAGCTGAAAAGATGCTTGAGCTCATCGGTCCTAAGTCTTTTTAGGCTTAGATGAGAGTAAGAAAGATGATAAGCTAACACTCGAACCGGTCCTGGGTTGTTTTCACAACCAGGGCGAGTGCCAGAAAATGCTGGCCATATCCCGTGTTGAGCAAAAAGCTGAAAAGATGCTTGAACTCACCAGATGAGAGCAAAATAGCTAAAAAGATGCTTGAGCCTGCCGATCCTAAGTCTTTTCAGTCCTGACGACAGTAAGAAGGCTGTCAAGCCAACGATCGACATAACCCGAGTTGTTTACACGGCACAGATGAGAGCCAGACAAACACTTGACCTACCAAGGGACTCTGTCAAGCCAACGATCGACATACCTCGAGTTGTTTACACGGCGCAGATGAGAGCCAAACAAGCACTCGACCTATCAAGGAACTCTGTCAAGCCAACAATCAACTTACCCTGAGTTGTTTACACGGCTCAAATGAAAGCCAGACAAGCGCTTGACCTATCAAGGAGTTATCCTACAACGGATGAAAGAACACGACCACTCTAAGCTGCGGATGCATGCCATGCCCAAGAAGTAACTACTCGGAAGAAATCTTGATCACTCGTCTAAAGAATAAACAAGGTGAAGAATTTCATACAAAGAAACAAAAGGAAGATACAACGAAAAATAAAGAATCTTTATTCAAAGAGGAGTATAATATCCTATTACAAAGGTTGGAGTAAAAAGGTCAATTACAATCAAATCAAGCATCATCATCAGGAGGAGAAATATTAATACTAAGATTATCAACAATCCTCCTAGCTAATTCTTTGACCTCAGGCTCCACCTTTTCAACAACATCCAGGTACTCTTGACTCTTGGCTTCCTCTGCAACCTTGGACAAAGGGACCTCCAGAGCAAGAATCCGGACCTGGGCAAGAACATTTTTGGTGCAGAGTTGGGCGCATCTCTTCACGAACTCCTAGAAATGGGTCGGCACCTGGGGGATAAACTGAGCCCAAGATTGACCGTCATCTGCTGGAGTCCGAAGAAGATCGGCTACTGACCGAAAAGATTTCCACAAAGCATTCTAGTTCTCAGTAGCCGTCGCCAACTTGACAGTCAAGACCTCAACAGCTTTCTGGACCTGCACAAGATCCCTGTCAGCTCCATGCCTAATCAACTTAGCAAGCGCAAGTTCTTCTTTAGCACGAGTAATGACCTCCTCGGCCCTGTTATGGCTATTATGGACAAGTATCTTTATTTCTTCAATACCCTCCGAGAGCTTTTGCTTCTCAACTCGAAGAGCTAGACAAGGCATCAAAAAACAAGTCAGCTGAAGGAGAAAGTCGAATATAAAAGAAAACAAAAAGAACCCGCAATACCATTGCACTCCTTGTTCATGGCCTCCACGGTAGCATCCCTCTGCTCCTCTGCCTCAATTACTTGGGCACAAAAAGCCTTTTCCTCCCTCTGGTGCGTTTAACGCTCGATCCCGATAGAGGTCAAGCTCCATCTTCAAGACGCTAATTTCATAGGATAACTTTTTCTCGGCCTCAGACGAGAAAAAGAAGCCAGCATGGTCCCGAGAGAAAGACTAGACAGACAAAGACAAAAAAAGAGAAACAAGATGTAAGAACAGAAGAAGTCGAATGTCCAACAAAAAGAGGTTTAGAAAAACTTACCTAGAGTTTTTCCCCAAAAGAAGTCGCACCAGCCGCCAAGTTTCCCCAGGCCGCAGTCAGCTTCGACAGCCGATGGGTGGCTTCGAATTCCTGCACCACATCGTCATCAAAATGCTGACTGCTAGTAGCAAGAGGAGCAGAGGAAGAAGCTGGCCGATGTGAAGAAGACAAGACCAAGGCCGTATCCTGGGCAGAAGAAGCCCTGGCTACCCCCTTAGATGGACCCACCGCCACGGTCACTGTCACCTCCGGAACCGGCAACTCTGCGGTAGCATGATCACTAGGGAAACCCATCTCCTCGCCAACCGTACGTTCTGAGTCCTGAGACTCAGTACACAGGGACACACTAGCAGACTGACAAGAAGCCTGACTGAGGGTTGGGGGAAGGCGAGGGTCTGCAAGATGATAAAGAAACTCAACAATAAGAAGATGAACAATAAAAAAGAAAAACAAAAGCAAACAAACCTAACCAGGATTCACTTACTTGGCTGTCTTCCTCTTCATACCAAAACTCCCAAGACAAACTGAAAGACCTCAGTGGGGAACAATGGTAGTAAAAATATCATCACCACCCTGCGCCTAGGGATGGCGTGATTGGCATCGGAGCCCTAGAAGAACTCAGGCTCGACGACCGCTTACTGCAAGAGGACAAGGACAAGGTCAGAACAAAAGAAGTGTTCAAAATAAACATCAAGAAAACAAAAATATAAAGACAACTCATCGATGTGTGATGAGGGCCAGCATCATCATCCTCACTCTAAAGCAAGTCAACCATAGTACCATCTGAAAAAGGAGAAAGTACTCGGTTAAAGGCACAAACAAACAATAAAAAGACAAAACATATTGATGTGCTCACCTAGGAGCACGCTACCTATAACTTGAGTATCTGGACGAGTACTCGACTGGCGAGACTTCTTGGTAGCGAATACACTAGCAGAAGAATAATCCGCTCGCGCCCTCTTGTCGACATTGCGAGGAGCTTCGAGGAACTAGACAGGGAACATACTCAACTGTACGGGTCAAGCACTGCAGAAGAAACACCAGGAAAGATCAGTGGTGGTTTGAAACTTACTGGTTAAAGATGATCCAACAAGGTTCTCCCCAATTTCCACCCTAGCAGAGTTGTCATCAATAAGGATCGGGTCAACAAAATTACTGGCCCAATTCCTACAAATGAGCAAAAACGAACAAACGAGAAAGATTAACCAAAAAAGTGGAGACAGAAAAGTACCAATAATGAAGAAAATACAAAGAAAAGTACTCGCATAAGAAAAAACAACTCACAGCAGGAGGCGGGTTGTTGGCACAGTACTCAGGGACAGTGTGCGGGATGACACTCACTCCTTTCAACATCTTCTAAAGGCGCTCGAGCACCTCTTCATCAGTCAACTCAAGGGCAGGGACCATACTAGAAGGGTCCTCTACCCTAGAGTACTCAAAGCCATAGCGCTCTCGCTCCTTCAGAGGTTGAACTCGGCGGCACAGAAAGCTAGCAATGATCCCGAAGCCGGTCAAACCTTGTTGCTTCAGAGTATATATCCTCTCAAGAAATGGACTTGATTGCCTAGAGCTCGTCGATCGTCAGGAGTTTCTTTTCCCATTCGATCATTGACCGCGGCACCAGAACCAGAATAAACAGCAAGAGGAGGGATCATATTAGCGGCATAAACCAGTCGGCACACCAATCCCTCACAGAATCAACTAAGTCATAATCAAAGAATTTATTCTTACGACCTTGGCGAAACTGAATCCCACAGCCACCAAGAACATGGGTGTCATCGCTGCTGGGGTTGGGGCTTTAGACAGAAGAAGTAACTGAAAGAGAGAAAGGAAAGGAGGAATTCCAAGAAAATTTTCACAAAGATGAACAAAAATAGAGAGATGGAGGAAAACATTGGGAGCAAGATGGTTTAAGCTAATCTCAAAATAATTGAGAAATCGATAAAGAAAAGCAGAGGCAGGAAGGCAGAGTCCTGCACGGATAAAGGAGACAAAAAGAACAATCTCACTAGGACCTGGAGTTGGGACCTGATGCTGGCCTGGAGCTTTCCATTCAGCGATCTCTTTGTCCTAGATCAGACCGTCACTGATAAGCTCGCGCAACTGATCCTCTGCCATGGTCGGAACCGGCCAGATCTTCTGAGCAGCCCTCATGGCCATGAATTCTTGGTTTTCAATCACAGAAAGCGACGTCTCCTCGTCCACGAAGACCGCTTGGGACTTGCTCGACGACTTCTTCTTGCCCATGTACTAGCAAAAGTACTAAAGTACTAAAGACGATGGCGCTCAGATGGCGACGCTCAGATGACGGCAACAATGGCAGCGGTGGCGCTTTGAGGACTAGGGTTTCAAGGCAAAAGCAGGTAGGAAAGAAGAAGAAGAAAGGCCATTAAATAGATTTTACAGCGGTAAAAGCGTGGCCCACCAGGCCCGTTTAACACGCCTTGGGAACACAACAGTCTATCTTTCGCCATAACTGACAAGACTAAAATGACGGACGTCACACATTTTCACAACAGTACAGCTCAACGGGCAGATTTCAGACTTATCCATCCAGTACCATGGTAGAGTTGTTATATTACTCCAAAAAGAACTCATTAACCATGAAGCAAAGAAGGGTTACCACACAAGGAAGACAAAGAACTCGGTTCTCACAGAAAGAACTCGGGAGTCTCAACAACAACCAGAATAATATAGCAGGAACAAGAATGACAACTCAAAAGACAAGTTTCTTTCCATTACAAATGACTTCGAAAGATACAAGATTACACATCTTACAAGACCCAATGAACTCGGTACTAAGACAAGCAAGGTAGCAACAAGGAACCCCGAACAGAACTAGGCTCTGGCACGACTGCGCGTTCCAAATTACTACTCGGCAGAACACACCGCACTCAGCTACACTATTTTCTTCAAAGGACGGGCGTAGTGCATCCAAGATGGAAATTAGCAGCACAACAGGACAACATGGACCAAGGGAGCCATACAAGCATCAGTCTACCCAAACCCGATGTGATGATAGATCAGGTGTTGATCTGCACCGGACAGTCGCAAGGCAGGCGAGGAGGATCAACCCAGAACTGCTAGATGAGGGAACATATCCCACATCACAAGACTTCCTCCACCTACCGCCACGTACTTCCTGGTACACTGCTGCTATGAGATTAGTCTACCTCTAATCTCTATCACAAGACTTCCTCCATCTACTACAAGATATACAAGAACTACAAAATACACCCGGGGGCTGCTCTACTTCACAAACTATCATATTCATGACTACGGAGACTTCAGACTATGCAACAAGACGCTCGATGAATAAGCAGTACACCAGGAGGGTATTTATAGGCGAAAGAGCCCGGTGCACATAGACCGGGAGCACCAATAGAACAAACCTAACAAGGGACTCAGTGAAAAGACAGAAATCAATAAAAGAGGACACAAGCGTGAAGGAACAGTACTCAAGAACAAGTATATTTGAAAGAATATACCAACACTGTACAACTCGTGAATGAGCAGTATTTACACTCAACCACCACCTTACACCTACCTCTGACAAAAGCAGACTACCCGAGAATATGACAAAAGACCCTATGTCTGAGTTCTTTTTGAATAAAAGAACCCGGATATATACTCGGGGGCCGCAGGGTACATATCCTCATGAGAGATTTTCAATTTTTCCAACAACAGAGATTCAAGATCCTCCAACACTGCACATCGCTCAGAAGACTTCTTCAAGACAGGACCACTTCAAGGCTTCACGTCGAAAGAACCCGGACCGAGCTTGATTCACCAGACAAAGCCGGGAAACAAGGAGGCTTTCGAGTTCAACCATGAAATGCTCGGGGACTTGTCGATGCGGGACCCACGGGATACCCCACATGGAAGAGAGAAGATCTAGTTTGACTAGGATTCCTCCCATGTAATCCTAGTAGTAGTGCTACCCTGTAATCCTACTAGGATTCTACATTGTAAACCGACTAGGACTCTTGCCTCCCAGACTATATAAAGGAGGGCAGGGCTCCCTAGATCGGTAGATCTAAGCATAGGAGTAACACAACATACCAATCAATCCAACGCAAAGGCTAACGCCGACTGGACGTAGGGCTATTACTCGATCACGGTCGAGGGCCCGAACTAGTATAAATCGACTGTCTCTTACGTTAACCATCGACTCCAGCGTACACCGAAGCCCGAACAACTGCCCCGGGTACCCCCGTGGCAGGCTATCGGTGGTAAAACATCGACAGTGTTACCACGCAAAACAACTCACCAAAGCATGTCATGAGCATCATGTCTATGTGATTTTGCATGTGTTAAAGTGCGTACAACTATTTTAGTAACCTAAAATAACTAATAAAAATGTTAAATGGAAGTTGACGCAATAGCCCTTGTTATATCACTTAAGGATGAAAACTAATTTTTATTGAGCCACGGTCACTATCACCTCCGGAACCGGCAACTCTGCGGCAGCATGATCACTAGGGAAACCCGTCTCCTCGCCAACCATACGTTCTGAGTCCTGAGACTCAGTACACAGGGACGCACCAGCGGACTAACAAGAAGCCGACTGAGGGTTGGGGGAAGGCGAGGGTCTGCAAGATGATAAAGAAACTCGACAATAAGAAGATGAACAATAAAAAAGAAAAACAAAAGCAAACAAACCTAACCAGGATTCACTTACTTGGCTGTCTTCCTCTTCATACCAAAACTCCCAAGACAAACTGAAGACCTCAGTGGGGAACAATGGCAGTAAAAATATCATCACCACCCTGCGCTAGGGATGGCGTGATTGGCACCGGAGCCCCAGAAGAACTCAGGCTCGACGACCGCTTACTGCAAGAGGACAAGGACAAGGTCAGAACAAAAGAAGTGTTCAAAATAAACATCAAGAAAACAAAAATACAAAGACAACTCATCGATGTGTGACGAGGGCCACATCATCATCCTCACTCTAAAGCAAGTCAACCACAGTACCATCTGAAAAAGGAGAAAGTACTCGGTTAAAGGCACAAACAAACAATAAAAAAGACAAAACATATTGATGTGCTCACCTAGGAGCACGCTACCTATAACTTGAGTATCTGGACGAGTACTCGACTGGCGAGACTTCTTGGTAGCGAATACACTAGCAGAAGAATAATCCGCTCACGCCCTCTTGTCGACATTGCGAGGAGCTTGAGGAACTAGACAGGGAACATACTCAACGTACGGGTCAAGCACTGCAGAAGAAACACCAGGAAAGATCGTGGTGGTTTGAAACTTACTGGTTAAAGATGATCCAACAAGGTTCTCCCCAATTTCCACCCTAGCAGAGTTGTCATCAATAAGGATCGGGTCAACAAAATTATGGCCCAATTCCTACAAATGAGCAAAAACGAACAAACGAGAAAGATTAACCAAAAAAGTGGAGACAGAAAAGTACCAATAATGAAGAAAATACAAAGAAAAGTACTCGCATAAGAAAAAACAACTCACAGCAGGAGGCGGGTTGTTGGCACAGTACTCAGGGACAGTGTGCGGGACGACGCTCACTCCTTTCAACATCTTCTGAAGGCGCTCGAGCACCTCTTCATCAGTCAACTCAAGGGCAGGGACCATACTAGAAGGGCCCTCCGCCCTAGAGTACTCAAAGCCATAGCGCTCTCGCTCCTTCAGAGGTTGAACTCGGTGGCACAGAAAGCTGGCAATGATCCCGAAGCCGGTCAAACCTTGCTGCTTTAGAGTATATATCCTCTCAAGAAACGACTTGATTGCCTAGAGCTCGTTGATCGTCAGGAGTTTCTTTTCCCATCGATCATTGACCGCGGCACCAGAACCAGAATAAACAGCAAGAGGAGGGATCATATTAGTGGCATAAACCCAGTCGGCACACCAATCCCTCACAGAATCAACTAAGTCATAATCAAAGAATTTATTCTTACGACCTTGGCGAAACTGAATCCCACAGCCACCAAGAACATGGGTGTCATCGCTGCGGGGTTGGGGCTTCAGACAGAAGAAGTAACGAAAGAGAGAAAGGAAAGGAGGAATTCCAAGAAAATTTTCACAAAGATGAACAAAAATAGAGAGATGGAGGAAAACATTGGGAGCAAGATGGTTTAAGCTAATCTCAAAATAATTGAGAAATCGATAAAGAAAAGCAGAGGCAGGAAGGCAGAGTCCTGCACGGATAAAGGAGACAAAAAGAACAATCTCACTAGGACCTGGAGTTGGGACCTGATGCTGGCCTGGAGCTTTCCATTCAGCGATCTCTTTGTCCTAGATCAGACCGTCACTGATAAGCTCGCGCAACTGATCCTCTGCCATGGTCGGAACCGGCCAGATCTTCTGAGCAGCCCTCATGGCCATGAATTCTTGGTTTTCAATCACAGAAAGCGACGTCTCCTCGTCCACGAAGACCGCTTGGGACTTGCTCGACGACTTCTTCTTGCCCATGTACTAGCAAAAGTACTAAAGTACTAAAGACGATGGCGCTCAGATGGCGACGCTCAGATGACGGCAACAATGGCAGCGGTGGCGCTTTGAGGACTAGGGTTTCAAGGCAAAAGCAGGTAGGAAAGAAGAAGAAGAAAGGCCATTAAATAGATTTTACAGCGGTAAAAGCGTGGCCCACCAGGCCCGTTTAACACGCCTTGGGAACACAACAGTCTATCTTTCGCCATAACTGACAAGACTAAAATGACGGACGTCACACATTTTCACAACAGTACAGCTCAACGGGCAGATTTCAGACTTATCCATCCAGTACCATGGTAGAGTTGTTATATTACTCCAAAAAGAACTCATTAACCATGAAGCAAAGAAGGGTTACCACACAAGGAAGACAAAGAACTCGGTTCTCACAGAAAGAACTCGGGAGTCTCAACAACAACCAGAATAATATAGCAGGAACAAGAATGACAACTCAAAAGACAAGTTTCTTTCCATTACAAATGACTTCGAAAGATACAAGATTACACATCTTACAAGACCCAATGAACTCGGTACTAAGACAAGCAAGGTAGCAACAAGGAACCCCGAACAGAACTAGGCTCTGGCACGACTGCGCGTTCCAAATTACTACTCGGCAGAACACACCGCACTCAGCTACACTATTTTCTTCAAAGGACGGGCGTAGTGCATCCAAGATGGAAATTAGCAGCACAACAGGACAACATGGACCAAGGGAGCCATACAAGCATCAGTCTACCCAAACCCGATGTGATGATAGATCAGGTGTTGATCTGCACCGGACAGTCGCAAGGCAGGCGAGGAGGATCAACCCAGAACTGCTAGATGAGGGAACATATCCCACATCACAAGACTTCCTCCACCTACCGCCACGTACTTCCTGGTACACTGCTGCTATGAGATTAGTCTACCTCTAATCTCTATCACAAGACTTCCTCCATCTACTACAAGATATACAAGAACTACAAAATACACCCGGGGGCTGCTCTACTTCACAAACTATCATATTCATGACTACGGAGACTTCAGACTATGCAACAAGACGCTCGATGAATAAGCAGTACACCAGGAGGGTATTTATAGGCGAAAGAGCCCGGTGCACATAGACCGGGAGCACCAATAGAACAAACCTAACAAGGGACTCAGTGAAAAGACAGAAATCAATAAAAGAGGACACAAGCGTGAAGGAACAGTACTCAAGAACAAGTATATTTGAAAGAATATACCAACACTGTACAACTCGTGAATGAGCAGTATTTACACTCAACCACCACCTTACACCTACCTCTGACAAAAGCAGACTACCCGAGAATATGACAAAAGACCCTATGTCTGAGTTCTTTTTGAATAAAAGAACCCGGATATATACTCGGGGGCCGCAGGGTACATATCCTCATGAGAGATTTTCAATTTTTCCAACAACAGAGATTCAAGATCCTCCAACACTGCACATCGCTCAGAAGACTTCTTCAAGACAGGACCACTTCAAGGCTTCACGTCGAAAGAACCCGGACCGAGCTTGATTCACCAGACAAAGCCGGGAAACAAGGAGGCTTTCGAGTTCAACCATGAAATGCTCGGGGACTTGTCGATGCGGGACCCACGGGATACCCCACATGGAAGAGAGAAGATCTAGTTTGACTAGGATTCCTCCCATGTAATCCTAGTAGTAGTGCTACCCTGTAATCCTACTAGGATTCTACATTGTAAACCGACTAGGACTCTTGCCTCCCAGACTATATAAAGGAGGGCAGGGCTCCCTAGATCGGTAGATCTAAGCATAGGAGTAACACAACATACCAATCAATCCAACGCAAAGGCTAACGCCGACTGGACGTAGGGCTATTACTCGATCACGGTCGAGGGCCCGAACTAGTATAAATCGACTGTCTCTTACGTTAACCATCGACTCCAGCGTACACCGAAGCCCGAACAACTGCCCCGGGTACCCCCGTGGCAGGCTATCGGTGGTAAAACATCGACAGTGTTACCACGCAAAACAACTCACCAAAGCATGTCATGAGCATCATGTCTATGTGATTTTGCATGTGTTAAAGTGCGTACAACTATTTTAGTAACCTAAAATAACTAATAAAAATGTTAAATGGAAGTTGACGCAATAGCCCTTGTTATATCACTTAAGGATGAAAACTAATTTTTATTGAGTGCCAAGACTTAGAGTGATTTTTAGGTCTGAGAACAGCTTGACGAGGCCATGTTCGGGAATTTATTTTGCTTGAATTTGTTAGTAGATGGTGTCATGGCTTAGCCCTGTTAGCTAGCCCTAGGTACCCTCTCCGGTATTGTATAGTTGGATGAGGTCGAGTCAAGCTTGGTTAGTGGGTACGCGGGCTTTAAAAATCGTGCACGAACACTTGTCTCGGCTGTCGGCCTCGGCGTGCGCGGACACCCTGTGGGCCACCGATGTCGTGCGCCTGGCCACGCTGCTGCGCTGGGCTGGCCCGATCTGTCCTGGCTCGGCCAGGGTCGGCCGCAGCCAGCCGCTGTCCCCTTGCTGCCCCCCATGTTGCGCGCATCGAGGTCAACTCGACGTCGCGTCCGTGCCCTGGCCCAGCGCTGCTGCTGGCCAGCTGGCCGCTGCTCGAGCACGCCACTCCCTCACCGCTGGCGCATGTCCTGGCATGTCTTCTGTGCGCGTGGCGCCCCTACCGTGTCGGCCCTAGGCAGCCCACCCGGAGGTGACCCGAGTGCTGACCCCTCCTCCCTCCCCTGCTACCATGGCCGCCGGACCCGTGCTAATCTTTTGTGACATGGTGGAGCCACCTCGGCCCAATTCGCCTTGCACGCCACTTCTCAAGCTAGTAGCCCAGCCGCCCGTCCCCACCTCACTTCGCATCGCATGCAACCGAGCTCCAATTTTGGAGTCTGCCCGGCACCGGCCATTAAGGCCGAGCTCGGCCGTGACCTCGGTTGCCCTCTAGGCGTGCATCGCAAGCCTAACCGAGCACACCGGTAGTTTCGCCTCCACCTACCCTGCACGCTGCGCACCACCCTGGAACCCCTATCGCCGCCTAGCCATCGTTGGCGTGGCCGTGCCGCCGTGGTGCGCCGCCAAGTTGCTCGGGCGCATGTGGCCATCACCGCATGTGCCAAGGTATATTAAATCATTTGGAAAGGCTTAATATTATTAGGATAATAATTATAGGAAATTTTGGTGGCAAATTGGTAATAGCTTTGATCATGAAAATTTTATAGTAGTGTCATGGTATGTTTATGTGCTGGCTGTAATTTTTGTAGCCTTAGAATAGACTATTGGCTAAGGTTGCTAGATCTCCTTTAATAACTAGTAGGAATGAAAGCATAACATTGATTTGTAAAATGAAGCACGTATAAGATGAGTTTGATATCTCACTTGATGAAGATGGTAGATAGCTTGCTATCTTGGTCATTAGGGCTAGCTTAGTAGCTTAGTAGGTGTAATTGCATTTTAAGAGTTGCTGTTGCCTAAATACTAAATGTTGCATCGTTATCGCATGCATATAGAGAACGACATGGTGGAGTTCATGACCGTCGATGACCAGGAGTACGAGGAGGAGACCTTCGTGCCGAAGGAGTTCTAGGAGCCGCCCGTGACTGACACCACTGACACTACACCAGCCCAAGGCAAGCCCTGGTGCATAACCCGTATTTTCGATAATTTTTACCTATATGTATGTGATGCAGTTACGTTGTAGGAATTTTATGATACCCACATGCATATATATATATATATACACATATGAGTTCTACTAGTGTAGGTTCGAGTAGTGCTTTGCTTAGGTTTATCGGTAGCATGGGTAACCTGTCGTTACTCACAACAGACGATTAATATTATCATGATCTCATAATAAAAATGAAAGAAAGGAAAATGGTGACCGGGCAGGGATGTGGTATGGGTATTGGCAGGTATAACAGGGTGTGTCCCGCGGCCACGGGGCATAGCTTGGTTGCACTGTTTTTCCTATCCGCGTCGAGTAAGGACCGTTCGTTGCATGGACCCTGGTCAAGTCACAAACTTATTATCCCAAGCACATACTTGCTTATGGGAGTGGGAAGATTTGTTCCTCTCTTGTCATGGGTTCCGACTCTTTCCGGATCGACTGTTATAGGTGGATTATGGTGTTGGAGGTCTAAGCACCGCACTGAGGCCGGGCCTTAGGTGTTGGGGGCTTGGAGTCCCAGTTTGGACGGGGACCTAGACCTCATGACAGGAGGGTAGTGGGTTGGTCCTGCTCGTATAGTTTTTAGGCTGCGAGCAGGGCGTGTGTCTCGGGGTACCCAGCTGGGTACATTGATTCGCGAATCGCCGTTTCTACGTGACGGTACGGCTTACTACGCTCTGGCACCGTAGTAAGAACTGGCATATGAAAGATGGAAAAATGGCTCTGATTGCTCAACCCTTGCTTGAATCTAGAACATGTGCTTACCTATAATGTATGGTAATGAATAAAACATGGCCGCTCATAATCTAAGAACACACTCTTAGTATTGCTTTCCGCAAACAAGAAACCCACAAGCCATAAAGCCTATCATATTCCTTGAGAGTCGGAAAATATATCCCCTAGTCGGGTAAGTCTTGCGAGTACATTGTGTACTCAGGGTTTAGTTTACCCTTGTTGCAGGTGCACCTTGAGAAGTTAGGCCTTGTGTGGAGGATTCTTCTAGTGGGCACAAGCGGATCCTTATATCGTACCACTATATGTTTATTTTATTTCTGCGGTTTAAATTATCGCACTCTGAACTCTGGTATTATAATAAATGATTTTTGAGACTCTATGTTGTATGAAATAGACTAAGTATTGTAAGATTGTACTCATTATTGGATCCTAGATGTAAAATATGGATTTTTTGAGTTCTTCCATTGGGTGTGCTCGACCGAACTGCTCGGTTTAGCTCTCTTTTAGGGTACTTAGTGTCTAGTGAAAGACAAGTGCCTCCGAAAGCGTGTTAAATCGATCAATCTGCCACAACATGCTACTACAGCTGTTGACAACAAAAAATGTTCATTTTGTGAAGTTGTCAAAATGTGAAACGGACTTCACCATTGCGTTCCTCTCGTCGATACGGTCAAGAAACATATATGGAATGTCTAATTCGGAGTCCGGATGAAGAAGTTATGCCCTCGGAAAGATGCCCCGTCGTCGGGAGTTCCGACCTAAGTCGGGACTTCCGACAGTCGGAAGTTCCGACGTGTGTCGGGACTTCCGGGAAGCCTAAAGAAATCTGGTCGAGTGTCTGGGGTTATCCCTACATCAGGAGTTCTGACAAAAGTTAGAAGTTCCAACTGTCGGGAGTTCCGACTCGAGTCAGGACTTCCGACACAAGTCGGGACTTCCGACTGGACTTCCGACATACCTGACAGAAAATCCTGTTCGGATCTGGCCTTTTGGATTCTGCTCCGAACTGTTCCAAACTCGTGGGAAACTTAGAAAATAAGGCTTAGAGAGGTTTCCTACTGGGATAAGACCACCCCCCTCTATATATATGAGAGGATCATGGCCGATTGAGATCCCATCTATCCAATCGTCATACAAACCAATCTATCAACTCCTTATTCCCTAATTCCTCTCTCTCAACCCCTCTTGCTGTTCATTGAGTTTCTTGACGAGATTTAGTGGCATCCTAGGCGGCCTTGCTGGTCCTAGGAGATCCTCCATGTGCTCCTCCCTGACGGGTCTTCCCGAGAGAGGTTCAGGAGCTTTTCCGGCCAAGAACAAGCTCTACATCGGTCTCACCGATCTTTAGATTGGTTTGATCTATTACGCCGTGTTCTTGCTGCGTTGCAGGTTGTGTGCAACCTCTTTGGGCGTCCAAGGCCCTGCTGGTGTGTTGGTTTGGGGTCATCCTCAACGTCAACATACTTTTTGGCAACTCCGCTAGGGAAAGCGAAGCGAATCAGGAATCAATCTACTAGCAACATGGGAGGCAATGATGGTACTGCCACCGACAAGGGTGACAAGACCAGCCCCTTCAATGAGGCTAACATGATCTTTCCTCAATCCATGGATGAGCTTCCAGATGAGTTGCGCCAGAAACTTCAAGCCAAGCTCGATGCCGATGTCAGTGCTTTCTTGGAGAGCTGCACCAAGAATCGACATGACAAGGTCACTCAGTTCCGAGAACCCTCCTACGGTGATGCTACCACTCCCGAATCTTCAGGTGCCGAGGAGAAGGGCAACGAAAAAGCTAAGTATGACGAGGAGGTAAATACTGATGCTTATCCTACTCATGCCAATTTTGCTCAGATGTTGATAGATGAAAGAAAATTGCATAGTAATAACCTTCAGCACCTTTCTAATTTACTTCAAGCACGTATGGATAAGTTAGAAGGCAAGACAACCGATTGTGATCAATCGGGTGCCATGCAGCAACCTCAGTTCGGTATGCCTTTGAATTTTTATGAAAATCAAACCTCTCATGCTTCCGCTAGCCAATTTCAATCGGCCCCTTCGGCATCTGAAACCGATAAGGCCGATCAACCTGGTGCTAGCACATCTACACGTACAGGTGTTGGTGCACAAAGTTCAGGTCGAGCTCTTCGAACTGATTACTGAGCATCAACAAATAGAGCTTCAGCGAGGCATAATGTTTTACCAAACCCACCAAAGTCACCTAGCCAAATTCCTACATTTAATGTTACTCCTAATGCTCCTACTACCGATTTTGATGATGCTTTGAATCGGTTTAAGGATGAATTGGCTAAATCTCTTGAGAGTAGTTTAGGAGTGCAACTTAAATCTAGTAGGAATACTTATCAAAAGCCGTACCCTTCTACTTATGATTTCATGAAAGCACCTGATGGGTGGAGGGTACCTGACTTTCAGAAATTTAGTGGTGATGATAGTAAATCAACCATGGAGCATATTAGCATGTTTCTTGCACAATTGGGTGAGGCTAGTGCTTATGATTTTATGAGAGTTCGTAATTTTCCTTTATCTCTTACTGGCATAGCTTTTGCATGGTTTACTTCATTACCATCTTGTTCTATTGGTTCATGGGCTGAATTAGAAGAGAAATTTCATAATCACTTTTATAGCGGTGCTCATGAAACAAGATTGTCTCATCTTGCATCAGTTTGTCAAGGGCGTGATGAGTCTGTCCATGATTTTTTCAAACGATTTAGAGAGATTAAGAACCAATGTTTCCATTTAAATATTTCTGAAAGAGATTTAACTGATTTATGCTTTGTTGGTTTACGTTCTAGTATTAGAGAAAAGCTTGACCATTATGAGTTTCACAATGTTAATCAACTTATGCAAAAGGCCGTTTCAATTGAATCGCGCTTTAAAGAGTCTCGTGATGCTTATAAATCTCATCGTCAGAATGTGCATTTGTTGGTGATTGTTCCGATGATTCTGATGATGATAATAAAGAATGTTTAGCTGCTGAAATTAAATGGCCAACAGAGAATAAATTGGTTACTTGTCCTTCTCTCAAGCCGATTCATAAAAATCAGAATGAGGAAATGAAATTTACTTTTGATTTCTCTAAATGTGACCGAATCTTTGATGAATTATTGAAATTTGGTTATATTAGAATCAATTATACATTGCCTTCAGCTGATGAGTTAAAGAGAAGGGCTTATTGCAAATATCATAATTCTTTTTCTCATGCCACTAATGATTGCAATGTTTTTCGTCGGTAGGTCCAATCGGCCCTTAATGAGGGATGATTGAGTCTTACTGAAATGCAAGTTGATAAGACCCCTTTTTCGATGCACATGGTTGAAGCAGGGGCACCCGTTGTTTTGATTCGTCCAGAGCAAGCCGATAAAGCCCAAGGCAAGAACGTGATTATCGGCGAACCATGTGTAGCACCGAATGTCGAAACAAATTCGGGGCGCAAAGTGGTGCTTGAGAAGGATAATGAAGGCAAGAACAAGTTGAAGATCACCGCCGGATCAACGCAATATTTGAAAAGGCAGCGATGGTATGAAACAACGGCGGCACAGCAGAGGCCGGCTAGGCCAAGTCCACTAGTTGGCCAAGCCGACTCTAGCACACAGCAGGGCCAGTCGGCTCAATCGACTCAAGGAGTCGGCGTAGCTGACTCTACCACCACCTCAACTAAGTTAGCTGAGCCAACTGTGCTAGTCGGCTTAGCCAACTCTCCTGGTTCCAACAACTCTGGTGCCTCCGGTGTTCGTGTTTTGCGTACATTTGTTCCACAACGACCGGAGATTGGCACCTGGAAGACAAATGAGAAGAAGAACCAGGGAGAGTTCGTGAAGAAGCAATGCACCTTTGACAGGCTCATGGCCAAGTATAAGCAACAAAAGGCCGATTCCCAGAATCGGCCGTTTAAAAAAAGAGAGTCTACTCCGCCTAAGCGGGAAGATGACAAGATCAAGCAGTTGGCGGTGGTGCAACCAATAGCTCCATTTCAGAGAGTTGTTCCTCGTGTTTCTCGTTGGGGTCCCCTGATTCCACCTCTGGTTACACCGCAATGGGGTCCTTATGGAGTTTGGGTGCCGTATCCTCCGGCAGCACCTGTGCATAGCCAACAAAGGTGGGGAGATCCTACTGGTTTAATTCCAAGACCCTCCGTCTTTAGCCAATTGAACAATTGTCAATCAAGCTCTAGCGGTACAAGTCAAGATCGTGTGATTACCTCTAGGACTTTGACTCCGCAAGAGTCGGGAAAGGCACCAATGCATCAAGTTTATGTGCCTAAGAAGGTTGAGATTCCCGTCGTTCCCCCACCAAGAGCTAGGCCTCAATCGGTTATCACAATCGGCTCCATGGAAGCTCCCATCACTAATCATGATGGGCCGATTGTAATTGAGGAAATTCCAGCATCTAAGCAAGACGAAGCTTCTAAAGATGTTTTTGGAATTGAAGAGAAGAAACGCGTCGAAGGAGATTCCAAGTACCGGCAACCCGTATGGTGTCCTCGTGGGTTGAATAAAACTCAACGGCGCAAATTGCAGCGTGCCCGACATAAGCAACAGAAGAGGGAGAAGCTTGCCAAGATGGAGAATGAAATACTCAACCCCGTACAGGTCGAAATCCCTCCAGAAGTTTGAAACGCCACTACTGCTGCTGGCCAGTCGGCTAAGTCGACTCTAGAGTCAGCTAAGCAAACTCCTATGTTGAGCCAGTCAGCTAAGCCGACTCCTAAGTCGGCTAAGCCTATTTTGCCTACCCTTACTGCTTTAGAAGCTCCGAAGTCAGCTAAGTCGACTTCCGAGTCAGCTGAGCTGACTCCTGCTGTCTCGGGTGCCTCTAAGGTGTCCTCTGATGATTTCGCTACTACTGTTGCTGCTCTGGTTGGCATGGAGGTTCTTGAGGTTCCTGACGAGGAGATGGTTGACTATGAGCCTACTCTAGAGAGAGTGGAGGTCAATGTAGTTGTTTTATCTGCTGATTACTACATCATGGCAGATGACTCCACGGCGGCAGAATTTAATTTTGCAACGGAAAGCGCTATATTTTAGAAACCAGATGACTCCATCAACCATCTCAAGCCTCTACATGTGAAGGGTTATATCAATGGCACACCGGTCCATAGCATGTTAGTGGACAGTGGGGCGATAGTGAACTTGATGCCGTATCCGCTTTACAAGAAGCTCGGTGGCACTGATGAGGAGCTAATCAAGACCAACATGACAATCAGCGGTGTTGGAGGAGGTGCTCCCATTCCGGCCAGAGGAGTTGCTAACATGGAGCTCACCATTGGAAGCAAGACTTTGGCTATGGCGTTCTTCGTCGCCGACGTGCAAGGTAGCTATAACTTGATACTTGGGCGTGATTGGATCCATGCCAATCGTTGTGTGCCATCTAGCTTGCACCAATTTCTCATCCAATGGGTGGGAGATGCTGTTGAGGTCGTGCATTCAGATTCATTGGCTAATGTTGCTGCAGCCGATGCTCCTACACTCAGGGGGCATGATGCTATTGCTTGCTTATCTGGTAGAGATCTTTCTAGTTTTGAATTTATTAGTGTTACCAGGCAAGGTTTTGTTCCTGTGTCCTTGAAGCCGATTGATAATCGGCTCAATATCATCATGTAATCATTATTGTAATGGATGCTAACGTTGAATGGTTAAAACATCGTGTTGAACAGTATCGGGCTAATAAGACCCATGCCTGTGAGGCTATTAATGATTTTGATGAGCTCGATAAGTTGGGCCAAGGTTTTACGTCGGCTGACCCTTTGGAACAAGTTGATATTAGGGATGGCTCTGTGCCCCGGCCGATGTTTATTAATCAAAATTTGGAAGCCGGTTACAAAGTTGAGTTAATCACGCTTCTCAAGGAATATGTTGATTGTTTTGCATGGGATTATACAGAGATGCCTGGATTGAGCCAAGAGCTTGTTGAGCATCGGCTCCCTGTTAAG
Organism: Miscanthus floridulus; assembly: GCF_019320115.1. NCBI lineage: Eukaryota > Viridiplantae > Streptophyta > Magnoliopsida > Poales > Poaceae > Miscanthus > Miscanthus floridulus. The sequence continues at coordinate 95,030,490 of NC_089586.1, forward strand.
AAAGGATTCAGGCCTTTCAAGAAAAAACTCCGTCGATTTAATTCTACAATTTATGATAGGATTAAAGAAGAGATTAATCAGCTATTGCAAGCGGGGTTTATACAGCCATGCAGGTATGCGGAGTGGGTCTCTAATATTGTGCCTATTGAGAAGAAGGATTTTGGGAAGATCAGAGTATGTATTGATTTTAGAGATCTGAATAGAGCTACTCCAAAAGATGAGTATCCTATGCCTATAGCCGATATGCTTATCAATGATGCTTCAGGACACTGGGTTATTAGCTTTCTTGATGGTAATGCCGGTTATAATCAGATTTTCATGGCTAAGGAAGATATGTCTAAGACGGCCTTCATATGTCCTGGGTTTGTTGGTCTTTTTGAGTGGGTTGTAATGACATTTGGGCTAAAGAATGCAGGTGCTACTTATCAAAGAGCTATGAATTTGATTTTCCATGATTTAATTGGGGTGATTATGGAGGTGTACATTGATGATATTGTGATCAAATCGGCCGCCCATAAATCTCATTTGGCCGATTTGCGTCTTGCTTTTGAGAGGATGCGCCATTATGGATTGAAGATGAACCCACTCAAATGTGCTTTTGGGGTATCGACTGGAAAGTTTTTAGGCTTCATAATTCATGATAAGGGCATAGAGGTTGATCCCAAGAGGATAGAGAAGATCAAGAAAGTTAAGGCACCTACGTGCAAGGACTTGCAAAAGTTCTTGGGAAAAGTGAACTACTTGAGAAGATTTATTGCTAACTTGTTTGGGAAAATTATTCCTTTCACCCCTATATTGAAGCTGAAGGATGAATCTGAATTCACTTGGGGGGCAAAACAACAAGAGGCATTTGAAAAGATAAAGGAATATTTGTCAACACCACCGGTTCTTCGTGCACCTAGGAGAGGAGTTCCTTTCAAGTTATATATTGCTGTCGAAGAGAAGGTAATTGGGGCTGTTTTGACTCAAGAAGACGAAGGTAAAGAATATGTGATTGCTTATCTTGGTCGCCGTCTTTTTGATCCCGAGACAAGGTATGCCCATATAGAAAAATTATGCTTATCACTGTACTATGCTTGTGCTAAGATGAGACATTATCTTTTGTCTAGTACATGTATTGTTGCTTGCCAGGCCGATGTGATAAAGCACGTGTTATATCGGCCAATTCTTCATGGAAGGATAGGCAAATGGGCATACGCACTAATAGAATATGACTTGACTTTTGAACCATTGAAAACATTAAGAGGTCAAGTTCTTGCTGATTTTATTGTTGAGCATGGTATTGATTTAGATGATGAAGTCAATTACCTTACTTTTACTCCATGGAAATTATACTTTGATGGATCTGTTTGTAAAGATGGCCAAGGTGTTGGTATTGTTCTTATTTCCCCTAATGGTGCTGAAATTAGAATGTCAAGCCAATTAAATTTCTCTTGTACCAACAATCAAACCGAATATGAAGCTCTATTATTTGGGTTGATCATGTTGCGGTCTATGAAAGTAAACCATGTTGAAGCTTATGGTGATTCTTTGCTGGTAGTACAGCAAGTTGCTAGTGAATTTCAATGTTTAGAAGGATCACTAAGAGTTTGTCTTGATGCTTGCCTTGATGTTATTGATTATTTTGTCGAATTTCAAATTCAGCATATTCCGAGGCATGAAAATCAAAAGGCCAACATGTTAGCTCAGCAAGCATCTGGCTATGATGTCAGTGGACATAATTTCCATATTCAAGAACAGCTGATGCATGAAGATTTCAATTTTTCCTGTGTAGGTACAGACCAGTCGGCTCAGCCGACTACTCTTCTGCTGTGGCCAAGTCGGCTAAGCCGACTGCCCTAGTTGGCCAAGCCGACACCTCTAAATCGGTTAAGCCTACCAGCCCAGTTGGTTCAGTCGACTCCCCTGTGACCAACCTGGTCAATTCGCTTGAGAAGCTATCAAATCGGCCTGATATAACTTCCAGTAATGTTGGGGCCGATTTAGAAGATTGGAGGACTCCCTTGTTGAGATATCTGCGTGATCCAAGTGCCAAAATTGATAAAAGTATTCGGCGGAGCGCTTTCAAATATGTATTGCATAATGATGAGCTTTATCAAAGAACTGCCAAAGATTTGCTGCTTAAGTGCTTGGGATCAGATCAGGCAAGAGTGGCTATGGGAGAAGTCCATAAAGGCATCTGTGGTACGCATCAATCGGCCCCAAAGATGAAGTGATTATTACAGTAGAGCCGGTTTCTATTGGCCTACTATGATGGCCAATTGTTTTCGCTACTATAAAGGTTGCGAAGAGTGCCAGAAGTTTGGAAATATTCAGCTTGTGCCTGCTGCTATGCTTCATCCTATCATCAAACCATGGCCTTTTCGTGGTTGGGGGTTAGACTCCATTGGCCAAATATATCCCTCATCTTCGAAGGGACATCGATTTGTGTTAGTTGCTACAGATTACTTTACTAAGTGGACCGAGGGAGTTCCTTTGAAGAATATGACACACAAGGAAGTAATTAAGTTCATTACTGAGCATATTATTCATAGATTCGGTATCCCTCAAACATTAACTACAGATCAAGGGACATCGTTTGTGTCTAAAGAGGTGAGGGAATTTGCCGAATTATATAAGATCAAGTTACTCAATTTATCTCCATATTATGCTCAAGCCAATGGCCAAGCTGAGTCTAGCAATAAGACTTTGATCAAGCTCATCAAAAAGAAAATTGAGGAGAATCCAAGGAGATGGCATGAAGTTTTGTCTGAGGCTCTATGGGCACATCACATTTCAAGGCATGGTACTACAAAGGTTACTCCTTTTGAGTTAGTATATGGCCAAGAGGCTGTGTTGCCTATCGAAGTGAATTTGGATGCATACCGGCTTGCTAAACAAAATGATTTATCAGCTATTGTGTATCATGATTTGATGATGGATAATATCGATGAGGTGACTGATGTGAGATTAAAAGCTCTTAAGGAAATAGAGAAAGATAAAGCTCGAGTTGCCAAAGCGTACAACAAGAAAGTCAGGAGCAAATCCTTCCAAGTGAGAGAATTGGTGTGGAAAACCATACTACCAATTGGATCAAAGAGCAATCAGTTTGGCAAGTGGTCACCGAATTGGGAAGGTCCTTACAAAGTGGTCAAAGTTATATTCAGAAATTCATATGTGCTAGAGACATTGCAAGGTGAACGTCTCACGAGAGCAATCAACGGGAGGTACTTAAAAACGTACTTTCCAAGTGTTTGGCAAGAAGCCTAAGTGCTCACCAAACAATGGCCGATACATGTATCGCCCTTAGAAAAATGGCCGATGTATACATCGTTCTTAGCCACTGAGCAGCTGATGAGATGGGAATCGTCGCTGTTTGGTTTTAATTTATTTGATTAAGTGTTTTTAGGTTTATGCATCATTCACCTAAAAACAGGGGGGCATATGTTGACAACCAAAAATGTTCATTTTGTGAAGTTGTCAAAATGTGAAACGGACTTCACCATTGCGTTCCTCTCGTCGAGACGGTCAAGAAACATATATGGAATGTCTAATTCAGAGTCTGGATGAAGAAGTTATGCCCTCGGAAAGATGCCCCGTCGTCGGGAGTTTCGACCCAAGTCGGGACTTCCGACTGTCGGAAGTTCCGACGTGTGTCAGGACTTCCGGGAAGCCTGAAGAAATCTGCTCGGGTGTCTGGGGTTATTCCTACATCAGGAGTTCCAACAAAAGTCGGAAGTTCCGACTGTCGGGAGTTCCGACTCGAGTCAGGACTTCCGACTAGACTTTCGACTGGACTTCCGACATACCTGACAGAAAATCCTGTTCGGATCTAGCCTTTTGGATTCCGATCCGAACTGTTCCAAACTCGTGGGAAACTTAGAAAATAAGGCTTGGAGAGGTTTCCTACTGGGATAAGACCACCCCCTCTATATATATGAGAGGATCATGGCCGATTGAGATCCCATCTATCCAATCGTCATACAAACCAATCTATCAACTCCTTATTCCCTAATACCTCTCTCTCAACCCCTCTTGCTGTTCGTTGAGTTTCCCGGCAAGATTCAGCGGCATCCTAGGCGGCCTTGCTGGTCCTAGGAGATCCTCCACGTGCTCCTCCCTGACGGGTCTTCCCGGGAGAGGTTCGGGAGCTTTTCCGGCCAAGAACAAGCTCTACATCGGTCTTACCGATCTTTAGATTGGTTTGATCGATTACGCCGCATTCTTGCTGCGTTGCAGGTTGTGTGCAACCTCTTTGGGCGTCCAAGGCCCTGCTGGTGTGTTGGTTTGGGGTCATCCTCAACGTCAACAACAATATTGTCTATATATATGTTCTTTTATGAATTATATGCATGGTAAATTCTACGTTTGTTTTTTTCCCGATTCTGGTTGGGCTTGCTTTTCTTTTTTCTTCCTTATTTATTTATTATTATTTTTTTCTTAATTTTTCCCTATAAATATGAAAAACTAATAACAAAAAAAATGTTATGATACTTGAACGCTTGATCTTTTTCTTTAATAAATAGATATTTTCCACACTAAATTATTGATGGAGTAAATTATTGTTGTGGTTTAAACTAAAATAAAGCTTACTCGCACCGTCCTGTGATACAGTACATTCTAAGAATTTTAAGAAAAAATTAAGAAAGAACATAAAAGACGTTTGTACCCTCATTTTATTTTCAAATCAGACACTACCGTCAACGTGATTCATAGTAATTGGTTCATAAATGAAAAATATTTAATGCAAAACTGGTTTTTGTTTTTTAGAATGCATTATATTTTAGGACAAATTTTAAATGGTAGAATGCACTATATTACTAGATGGAGAGAGTATATCTTATTACAACATGATATAACCAATGATCCAACTAATAAAATTGTAAAATCCTTAACATTTTGCTAACTAGTTTAGTCTAGATAAATATGGCTAAGAACTTTATGCATGTACCGGTGGAATACACGACAAGGACTACCATGTCGAAAATCTATAGAGGTCTTTTATTGTAATTATCAGCAAACAAATCAATCATTAACATGTTGACAATTAACTCCTTGCCGACTATAATAAAAATAGAATTACAAAATTTTATAAGCCCACAAAGAAGTCACAAGGAACTAGACGTTTAACCGTACCAACGTATGTATAGTATGAAATTAAAGTTATGATATGATATCTTTATAAGTAAATATGTTTGTGTTTTACGACAGAAGAAGAAAACTATTAAGATTGTATTTCATATTTGATACATACTTAATAAGGCATTATGATATCATTGCCAACATTAGCTTATATATTATTGGTGTTGTAGTACATCATCGTAAATAAACTGTAGCTTTAGAATTTATAGAAAAGATAAAACAAAAAATAGATAAGTTTCTATCATAAATGTTTGATAGCCTTTTTTTTTCTCCCGTTACAACGCACGGACATATTTGCTAGTAAATAAATAATAGAAAACTATCTAGATTATAAATAAATAAATAATAGAAAAGTAACCGCATACCACCTTACCGCATTTTTATATGATCTATACCTATATAACAAAAAAAAAATCTATTCAACCAGTAATTAACACCTTGTAGTTCACGGGACAAAAGAAGTGTAAACACGGCGTTGCATATACTAGATTAATATGTAGATATTATATATAATATCAAAATATATAATGTCCATGTTAGACGATCCACACCCATGCATATAGAGAGTCTGATTCAAAATGAGATAAATACATAAATAATAGAAAAGTAACGGCATACCACCATACCGCATTTTTATATGATCTATATAACAAAAAATTCTATTCAACCAGTAGTTAACTCCTTTATAGTTCACGGGACAAAAAAGGTGTAAACACGGCGTTGCGTATACTAGATTAATCTGTAGATATTATATATCATATTAATATATATAATATCCATGTTAGACCCCTCGGTTCGGACGCTTCCCGCCGATCCATTATGGGAGATGGCTCGGGGCTTCTAAATAAGACCTTGGCCGGCTTGGAGAGGTACTGTTGCACATTTTCATTGGCAATACATTCTAGTGAGCTAAGAAAAACCTCTCCTACTCATCTGCTTGCTTGAGATTGCGAATCAAAGTGACATTGAGTGAATTCAAGTGCATTTTCTTGTGAGATTGCATCTAGTGGCACTTGGTGGTTGACTTGGCTGCAGTTTTCTTGTTACTCTTGGTGGTTGCCGCCACCTAGATGGCTTGGAGCAGCTTGGAGGTGTTGGCAAGTGTTGGTGATTGTTCTTGGCCACACCCGGTGATCTTTGTGAGGGGTTCATGGGCCTATTCCTCGGCAGAGCGCCAAAAGCCACTCTAGTGGATTGCTCGTGTCATTGAGATACCTCACTTGTGGTAGATTCTTGTGGTGCTCAAGTGTTGAGCTCGGTGTGGTGTCGATTAGCCACCAAATCACCAAGTGCTAGTCGACACAACGGGGACTAGCGTGCCGGCAAGCACGTGAACCTCGGGATAAAAATCGTTGTCTCCCATGTGTTGATATTGTGATTGATTGATTCCATTCTTGGTGATTGGCTCATTCATTGGACTTCATTGGTGATCCCGAAGGCTCGGTGAAACTCACTCTATCTCAGTATTTACATTTCTAGTATACTTGTGTAGAGTTAGTTTTGTTAGTGTAGCTAGTTGAGTAGTTTAGCTTCTTTAGTTGTAAAGTAGCTCTGTAGCTAGGCTAAGTAGTGACATAGCTCTTGTGTGTGCCATAGAGATCATAATCACTAGAATTGTTGGATAGGTGGTTTGCAGCCTTTGTTAGAGCTAGTGCAAAAAGATTCACTATTTAATTATCTAACAAAGTTGCTTAGTGCTTTGTAGAATTTTTAATAGGCTATTCACCCCTCCCTCTAGCCATATTGGACCTTTCACGATGGAGGCGCATCGAGGTCATTAGACGAGGCCTCGGAGTCGGAGAAGCGTAACCTCCCCCCCAAACTAGGGGAGGCCACGAAGGGGTCAACATCGGGGTTGAGGGAGCTTCGTCAACCTCATCCGCCCAGGAGCAGCGGGAAGGAGAACCCCGTTCCATGGCAGGGGAAGGGGGAAGTGGGGGGTGGTTGGGCGCTAGGGAGGGGGCGCCGGGGCCACGGCGGTCGGAGGCGAGGGCTTGGTGGACGCGGGGCCGGGGTGGCCACCGGTGGTGCGGGGGTGGGGCTCCTTACCTTCCCTCAGACGTTTGGTCAAACTGATGGGCACCGGTAAAACAGTAAAACAAATGTATTTACTGTAGGACGGAAATGGCATGTGCTAGGTCACCTTTTGGCATGTAAGTCACATGATCAGCTGCCACACAAGCTAATGGAGACGGGGATCCCGATCTTCCGTCAGGTGATGGTAACTATCGTTGTGGCGGAGAATGACACACCGATTCGGCTTCAGATCGAAAGATCGAACCCTGCAATCTTAGCACCACAGCTCCTCTGGTTATCAACCAAGTCACGGACCAGGTTGACCTCACCAAGAAAGCTAATCCGTGCCTGCGCAACGAAGAACACAAGCAAGAACAAGAAAGAATGCAACCAAATTACAGATGAAAGATTAATCTCACGAGTTGGGGTCTCACAAACCGAAGAACGACGAAACTGTTTCTTGACAGAATAATCTAAACAAAACCCAAACCCTAAAGTAGGTGGTGGCTACTGATTATATAGCCTAAGGGACGTCCAAGGATCCCTCTTCACGTCATAAAGGTGTCCCAACACGTTACAAGGCCCAACGGCCCAAAAGAAGGTGTCGCAGCACCCTGACAGATTCTGGACGCTGACTTGTTTCGACGATTCCCGTTGATTCCGAAGAGCTTTTGATGTAAAACTACTTGGATTGGCTTCCTTATCAAATTATCTTTCCATCCGTATGTGGATCATCGAAAACGGAGTTCGGATGCGTCTGGAGCGTCCATTTTATTGCAGACTGGTCCTCATGGCCGAGATAGGCTCGAATTCGGATTGGACTGGGCCTCTGGCTTGGCTTGGACGTCCTTGCTGGCCTCCTAAGGTGGTGGCCAAGGAGGAGGACGTCCAAGGCCATCTCTTAGGTTTTCTCCATCTTCTTGGGGCGTGCTCCAACTTGGGCCGGGGTCCCAAGGATGTCTAACAAGCCTATGACGACAGTGTAGCTCCCGCCAGAAATAGCGACAGTATATATTAGTAATTTGGAGGCCTTGCCGACGTGATATTGAGATGGGACCAGATCTATTTGAAAGCTTATCAAACAAGCTTTCCATCAAGTGCTCATTGACCTCGATCGCACTCCGGATGGATGAGTTATGGCCTTCCCAATGAGGCACTGTTGGGCTGCCGACGAACCAAAAGTTCAACTTTGATGAACTTCCATTATGAAACACATTTGAACTTACAATCAAATAGTGACATGTACATATGGAACCACGTGAATTATAACCAAAGCCACTATGCAAATGTAGGAACGAGCACACCTTATAATCATTGTTCGTATCCCAAGGTGCCATGTCCTCGTCACAAGCCCCCCTCCCTCCATAGCGTAGCGTTTTAAACCAAATGCGAGTTTTACTCTACTTCCTCCCGCCAGATTATAAAGGCTCAGGAATCGACAAACCTTTCTGGACCCCGCATACGCTGATACGGTGATGTTGAAGAAGCACAAGCACGGGAGCCAGAGCAGAGGAAGGTAAAACTAAAGCACGTCTTGTTGCAATAGGACTGCCTACTAAGAAGATGGAAGTAATCTGTACACCAAACACGAGAGAGGCACCCATTATGTTTTGCTGTATGTTCCGAATGGCGTGGAATGCAAAACTTGAAAATTTGGGTTTGAAAACTGCGATGCTCTATGGATGATGAATGTTTTGTGTGCGATCGTCGTAGGGAACAACCACGTGACCGACGCATGTATTACTCAACTCAAGAAAGAGATGCATATGCAACGTTACGGCTTTTCACGGTTAGCTTAATTGGGGCCTCATTCGTCACCATTTGAATGCCATATACAAGCTATGTGTGAGATTTCTTTTTTCGAAAATATGTAGCCACGTGCAAAACTATATGTAACTGGACAAGGGTGACATGTCAGTGCCACCAATCCCAAGCAGATTCCTTCCGATGGGTAAAAGAAAAAAAAAAAGGACGTGTGCAGCATGGAAAGATCACACGTAGGAGCCATATCAGGAGGGTGGAAATGGTGGCGACACGTACACTTGTTACTATTCCTCTAGCAATACTGCACGTTAACTAGTTACTTTTACTGTTGCATGCTGAAGTAGAGCCGTCGGGTCACATTCTGGACGGGATGCATGTCGCTGCATGTCTCTAGTACTGCTATACGTAGCGGACAGCGGTAAGGGGTGCGAGCCTGGAGGCTCGCATGTATGTGCTGTGTGTTTGCTTTTCTCCCGCCAATGCAACCGGCTTTTTCTTTAAGAAGGTGCAGTGCACGTATCTCTGCGAACGAATACAACCTTCGGCATCTCGATTCTCGATCGCACGTCCTTCTACGGCGCGTGACTAGGGTGCACAGTGATGTACTTACATCGCTCATTCGCTATAAGATGCTGAGCGCGGCCAGGGACACCAGTGTCATTCCGCCGGTGCATTCGACATGGATGGAGAACGAAAGAGTCGTAGAACAAAGACATAGCATTTGCAATTTGGCATGTGATGGTCCGAAAAGCGCGCGCTGACGAGGATATGCGTGTGCCGTCCCTCCTCCATCACGCCAGGCCATGTAGCAAACGATTTATAGCACAATGCCTTGATTCTGGTCGCGAGGTCCATCCGATTGACCTTTGAATGCCGTACGTCTCTCCATGAACTTCCTATATATGCCATCATCATGCAGAGAGGAGATATATTAGACTTCGGTATCGCATTTGGGCATCATCAGCTAGTACTTGGATCTTGTTTTCCTTTTCTCGGTTTCTCTCTCCCCTTTGGCCTAAGTGCCTTGCCCGAGGGCTTGTATGACTCTGTTCGGCACCTTTGGTGCCCTGCTTCCTCTTCCTGATTTAACCGACCACAGTATATTCGTTGCTTTCGGGGGGAAAAAAATAAAGATCTTCAGCTCCATGGTGAGAAAACACGCAACGGAGAAGTGATGTTGTGATCGCACATCACACTGAGGGCATACTGCATAACCCCATGACTGATGATCCCCGAGTTCGTTTCCATGGATCCGGTTGGGAGAAATCAAATCGCTTCCGAACCAGTACGTACTAGTACTAAGCTACTGATGTGTTGTGATTTTGCTGATGTCATGTCTCACGCGACAGGTAACGTTTCAATATTGTTATATGTGGGGAATAACATTTATTGTCCGGTGGATCACATGTATTCCGTTTAGTTCGGGGTGAAAAGTTTCTGGGTGTCACATCGATGTTTCATGGGACGTTGGAAGGGGTTTTCGGATACTAATTAAAAAATTAATTACATAACTCGTCTGAGAAAAACGGCGGTACCTCACCTCCGGCCGCCAGCGTGCCGCACTGTTCCGTTGCTGACCGGTGGAGGCCCTCCATCTGCTGGCCTTCTGCCTGCCGGCCACGGTTTGACACCGGCGACACCACCCGTCTCTCCTTCGGTTGGACTCCTCTTCAACTTCCACGGCCCTTGTCCTCGTCTTCCTGCTGGGCCTGGCACACCATGGACTGGCCGCCATCTCCTGGCGCCTCACTGTCCGGTGATAAGGATCAGGCGTCATTTGCAGTTAAACATGATGGTAAGTTCTATTCTCTGATCATAGATATTTTTTACACCTTGTGAACTTCTTTAACCCACAATGAACTTTTGGATTTTATCCTGATGTTACATTCATGTAACTTAGTTTTTCCTGTATATCATAGATATATGAATCGGAATTGCTAAAAGACACTCGTATGTTTTATGGGCTTTGGGCACTCGAATTTTTTTTGTCTCAGATGACTTTGAGATTAATGCTCAAGAAGGTAACTATCTGAGATAAAGGAGAATTCGTGTGTTGCTTGACTCTCCAACACTTGAATTTCTACTTGCACCTTAGTTACAATCAATTTATATCAGAGTTACACTAGATATTTGGGTGTAATTTTCAAGTATGGGTGGTGTAATTAAAAATTCGGGTGTTTGTAGTCCCTAATAGCACCTGATTTTGTTCCATTACTCCCATGTAGGATCTAATCTAAGACATTTATCTCAGTTTGTGTTGGTTAAAAATTCAGGTGTAAGGTCCTCCCAAAACACCCGGAGTGTTCTATAGACAACTCCTATATGAATCCTTAATTGCAACTGAAGTCGTTTAATGAGATTTTCATTTATCTATTTGCTATTTGCTTTTCGATTAGAATTACTCATAGAACTTTTAGGCTTAAGATCGATCAGAACTCATAGGTGTATTTTTTTTATTTATGGTCAAATTTCACACAATATTCGGAATTGAAAAAACTTAATCCTGTTTTACCTACCGTATAGATAGCCCTATTTGATATGTTTCTTGTTGTTTATTTACTTTACCTTCGTCTATTCATAGGGAACTCAGCCAACAAAGCGGTTGCTAAGCACATTTTCAGATCCAGTGACAAAAGGGATTAACCTGTTGTCAGTAGAGGAATGCGAGAGTGCTAGGGATGAAATGTCATCCGGCATAGAAGATGTCGTGGACAAGATTGCATGCCTTGAGGGTAACCTCCAGAACTTAAGTGCAAGCTATTTGAAAGAATTACTGCAACATGTCTTAAAAGAGTGCAAGAAACACCAGTCGAAGGAAATGTTAAAGAAGTTATACTACGAGAAGATTAGACCTGCACTAGTTGCACGTGTTCTTTTATCACCTTATTCTCTCAGTGACCATAGGGGCATCAAGTTGCTTGAAGAGTATAAGAAACATGTAACAGATGCTAAGTATTTGACAAGTATCGACTTGATGGAGGCGATGATAAACATGACAGAGTTATATTGGAGCATCTTCTTGGATTTCCTAAGTGAAAAAGGATGTTTGGTAATTGAGGATTGGGATAACTCCTTAGGTGCCTCATTCGGGACTACTCTCTATAAGCGTGGAGTCACTTTTGATGGCTCCCCGCTATATAAGGGAGAGTGTGATGCATCTTTTCTTGAGGATAAGAATAACAAGAAGAACAGTAAAGCTTCGATATGCATCGCTATATGGACGAGCACTAGTGAGATATTATCGAGTATTGTTATCAAAGATTATCCATGCGAGGATTCTATCGAAGCAGAAGCAATGGCGATGTTTCTACTTCTCAAGGAAGGTATCAGATTGGGTTTACATCTGCACCCCTTTGAAGTTTGTTCAGATTGTCAATTAGTGTTCAATACACTTTGGGGAGCTCATCGAATTGATCTAGATGATAGGAATGCTGATCTTTTGAAGTTGCTAAAGTATATGAGGAGGTATTACACAAGTTTGATCCCCGAATGGCAGCAAAGGGAGAAGATGTTTTGGGTTGATGGCTTGATGAGGGTAATGAAGTTAGAAGAACCTGACACTAATGTGGACCTCCGAAGCCTTCTGAAAAAGGTGAAAAGTTACCTTAGTGGGAAGCCGCTGTTTAAATTCACGCAAAAACAAGGCTCCTTCAACAGTTTGATTAAGAAAAGTAAGAAACTAAAATCTTTACCTCAATGGTTTTATTAATTTTATTCTTTACCTCAATGGTTTTATTAATTTTATTCCTAACCTTTTGGTTAACATTAATGGTATAAGTTGCTCCCTAATTGGTCTCTTTCTTTCTTTTTCTTGGTACAGTTAGTTTTGAAACTAATCACTCTTATTTCTTGCAGTAAGGGAGGAGTCAAGGCAGTCAAGTCTTCTAGACTCGCAGCAGTCAAGTCCTCCTCTAGACTCGCAGCAGTTAAGTCCTCTGGACTTGCACCAAAGATACCAGTCAGAAGTTGAAGAAAAGGATAAAGCAGATATATTGTCCCACATTATTACAGCATTGAGACCGTCCAAGGTTTTTATTGTGATGAAGGAATCTCAGTCTGAAGCTAGAAGTAAGATCTTGAAAATGTATGAGGACTGCAGAATTGAGGAGACTAGTGAAGACAGTGAGAACTGTAGAATGATTATCTTAAATGTCGAGCACAGAACCATATCTAAAACTGCCAAGAGAGACTTGTGGATCAGTTTTGATTCATCGATTCCGGAAGGACTGTTCCAAAACAAGTCAGATTCGTTAATGGTTTGTTTAAGAACGCCAAGTGAGAAACATGTTGGAACCAAGATTCCAGAACTGAACCCAGTCAGCTTCGTCTCATTTCATAACAGTAAGTGATGTTTATTGCTGCTTTTTTTTAATTTCAATGGTGTTACATGTTATCTGACTTTTTGACTTTTCTCTGGTTCCTGCAGAAGAAAAGAAGAGAAGGTATGTTTTAGCCAATATTCGATGTGCCTTAGTCCTTGAGCAATTAAAAGGAATTACACGATGGTTATGTCCATGAATTTCATGTTGTTTATCATTGCAGCCCCCATCCTAACACTAAGTGGTCTCAAAGCTTTGACAAGCTGTTCATAGTAGTTGAGTTGCCTGAGGCAAAGGATATTATGCTGGATTTGAAGCCTGAGGGCCATTTTCACTTCTCTGCAATGGGAGCTGATGACATGCCATACGAGCTTGACCTCGAGCTATTTGACGCTATTAACCTTGAGGTTGGTTTAATTGTTGACTGGTTCTACCTTCTGGGTACATACTACATTCTGATTATATAGGTTTTGCTGTTTGCAGGAGATAAAAAAAATAGTTGGAGTCAAAGACGTACGCTACCTTCTGAAGAAGGCTGATAGCAAGTGGTGGCCGAGGCTGCTGAAGAAGGAGGGCAACCCCCCTGTTTTCTTGAAGATCGACTCGGTAGGTATCTGACAAAAGCATTATGTGATGATTCATGAAAGATTTTCATGGTGTTTTGTATCTGCAGAAGCTGGATATCAGAGCTGCAGCTTCTGATCTTCAGAATGATGAAAACGAAGTGATGAACGAAGCTAATGAAGTTCGGTCAGAAAAAAAAGCTAATGAAGGTGCGCCATTCTCTCCTTTTCATCTATGGTGTCCAGAATGAAGAATAGAACTAGAAAACTGGCACGGCGTTGCCGTGCCCCCACCTGAATAGGCCAGTTCCATCGTTGCAGAACTTCATGTACTTGCAGAACAACAAAGGAATGTGCTGCTTAGCGAAATCGTGCATAGATACGTGTACAACAAAAGAGATGCAAAATAATGCATGGTGATTTTATACAGCAAACAACTGTTGCCATCCGGAGATTACTCTTTCTTCTACTGCTATGTATCTGATTTTGACATTGCAGCTGCTATTAAGATAATGTCAAATGACTGAACCAAAGGAGTGTAGATAGTGTTGATACCCTAGAATATGTTTTTTACTTTATTACCCTAGAACCAAGGTGAGCTAGCGCTGCGCAGTGTCGCGGGCGACGGGAGGGCACAGGGTTCGCGAAGGCTTTGTGCGGGCAAGCTGGACGGCCAGATCAATGGCTCGATCGACAGTGGCTCGGGAATCCGACGGTTAAGAAAATATAGGCGACGTGGCCCAATCATATGCTCGAGCTTGGCTCAGGATTCAAAAGGAAGAGATGTAGTGGTTGGCAAGTGATTCACTAGTTGGGGTCTTTGGGGAGGAACCTGTTCCTGGATTCATGCTTCAAGATGGACATGTATTAGAACTACAATGCAGAACTGGAGATTCTAGTGTGTGGGCTATCTAACTATTGGAATCCTGTTAATAGAACATTTGTATCTTGAAGCTCTGAAGAGCATATGGCAGAGCAGCCCTTGGTTTTAGCACTTTAGATGGCATTTGTTATAGTGGTATGTTTAGCCAGTTCTTCTAATCAGAGTCTATAAATACTTGTACGACCTTTTCAAGCCCCATCAAGAATAATCCACTCTGAAAATTGACCTAGACAGCAACTAGATTTATCGTTGCCTTTCATGCTTGCGTGTAGCTGCAGCCGCAATAAGTCACGGCTTATGTCGATTTGTATACAATGTTGCGAAGAGTCCTGGGTCTATCAAGTAGTTTTTTTCTGGTCAGGTCATGTGGTTTTCTTCTTTCCTTGGTGATCTACTTTTCATGATCTTGAGGTCTACTCAATGATAAGAAATCTTCTACGTATGTAAGAGAAAGTTGTTTTGCCCTTGAAAACCATTTCAACCTTGACTGGCTGTCTCCATCCATTTTCCGCTATACACCCTACAAGTTATGTTCATTTCATGACTCAGCTGACCATATTTTTCGAAAATGTGCAGATGTGGGAGGAAGTATGGTGGAGCAGAGTAAGGGGGAGGAAGCCCCGACAGGAGCTGCAAAGGAAGAGAAGCCATGAGGAGCTTCAAATGATTGTTTATATGTTCCATGGCTTGAACAACCATGTGAAAAACCTGCATGGTATTTAGCCATATCTTCCCTGACATTTTTTTGTTGTAAAACATGGAGAATGGTCAGAAATGGTGCTGACTGGCTGAACCTAGTACTTCCATGAATCATTTGTATCAAAGTTTATTTGTACACCGTACAAGGTCATCAGCTGTTTCTGTGACGTCATGGTGATATTTATTTTAGCTGTTTTGTGATGATGACTGTGCCGTGCTGTTTAGAGAACAATTTTGTTCATATTGCGGAGACTTAGACTTGATGTGGCTGAACTTCATTACTCTGTGAATCATCCGTGAACTACATGGTTTTCCTGATGAGTGAGGGTGATGTGCATTCGGCGGCACCTTTGATCCTATATTTGAATTTTATTAGAACTTCGTATAAATTTCACATGAATCCTGAATCCAAATTGGGGCCGGACTAGGAGCAGCGAATGGTCTGTGTGATGTGCAACATCCCATGCCCAGCACTAGTTCTGTTCCTTTATCGGAATGTTCACGTCAAACAGCATGTCTGCTATGTTCAGAAAGAATTAAGACCTTTTCGATGCGGTTATCCCAGAACAAATGTCCTTCTTGATATGTAAGCTAACATGAATTATGGTGGTTTCACATTCCCCCCCCCCATTTCAGTTTGTTTCGAAGTCCTAAAGCACTAAGGAGAGTCAAAAGGATGTCAAGTTTGAGGATTTTCTAATTTAAGATTTACAAATATTTGTAACATGCAAATTTTGTATTGCATGTTAATGAACCTAATCCAGCATCATGTGTATCATTTAATCATGTCCATTGCATAAGTAAATGCAATCGTAATGTAAACTCAAATTAATAAATTAAATTGGAAGACACACCTTCTTAAGTAACTTCAAAATTTTGAACAGAAATTATGATGGAAATTAATTTCATAAATAGATGTTAAAAATTGAATTCTAATGAATTTTCACAGATTTTTAGGACTGTTTTGATGCTTCTATAATTCAAACAAAACTAACCACATATACAACTTTGAAGAATTTTAGTTAAATATCTACTTCATCTTTTCGATTGGTTCTTGTACAAATGGATTCAGCGTCATCTATTTTTTTAATCCATCAAATTTGTATGATCTTTGGATCATCCTATGTCCATGTTTCGGATTTTTGGAAGACATAAGAAGTTGTCGATGCGGGATCCACGGGATACCCCGCAAGGAAGAGAGAAGATCTAGTCTAACTAGGATATCTTCTCATGTAATCCTAGTAGTAGTACTACCCTGTAATCTTACTAGGACTCTACATTGTAAACCGACTAGGACTCTTGTCTCCTGGACTACATAAAGGAGGGCAAGGCTCCTTAGATCGCTAAGATAGAAAGTAAAAAGTCCAGAGGAGAAGGTCTAAGGACAATTGGAACATATACCAATCAATCCAACGCAAAAGGCTAATGCCGACTGGACGTAGGGCTATTACTCGATCACGGTCGAGGGCCCGAACCAGGATAAATCGACTATCTCTTGCGTTAACCGCCGAGTTCTACATACGCCGAAGCCCGAACAACTGTCCCGGGTACCCCCGTGGCAGGCTATCGGTGGTAAAACATTGACAGCTGGCGCGCCAGGTAGGGGCTTTCGGCGGATTTGCATCCGAGAGCTCGATGGACCTCGATAACATGATATTCTCAACAGGATCAACTTTCATCTTCGGATAATGGATCTGTGAGGCGGACGATGACGGCAAGCTCTAAAACCGTCTCCTCGAAGATTTAGATCGCCATGAAGACCTCGCTATTTCGACGACTACGATAGATCAACTCGCCGGAAGACTCACGTAGCTCATGATGTCTGATCCGACTAAGACTTCGTGGCCAACCGCATCCCACTCAGGCTCAGGTTCCGCATCCGAGATGGAGTCTTACCCGAGTTCTTTCCACAATAGTCCGAGTTCTTTTCCGACGGGGCTCCGGAACGCGGTATCAACCTATCAAGAATTCAACTCGGAGAACATTCAGAGTTCTTTCAAGAAGTCGGGTCCTTTTCCATTTGGGCTCCATAACATGGCAACATCTTATCAGGCACAACTCGAAAGATCTATCGATCCGGTGCTAAAAATGCCACTAAAAGGAGCTCAGGAAGGCCTCGTACTAACTATAACATCTCAAGACTGCATCGTCCACTGGCCAGGCTCTGTTCCTGAGGATAACAGTACCCTGCTAGTCGACACGACAATGACAATGGTTCTACCCTACCAAGAAGGAGACTCAATCTACGACCCTGAAGCCTCTAATGAAGTTCTCAACAACTCTGACAGCGTGGAAGCCGACGTCAATAACAGAACACTTCACGCACGAGAAGTATTCATGGTTCGCTGTCCCTGATCACCGTTGGCCCCTCCAGAAGCACCCGACATCAGGTCATCGGATGAATCCGAATCCAACATATCACCCTTTACCTAGTGGCACGATGGTGAAACCGAGAGCTAGAAACAAGCCAGAGAAAGAAGAAACAAATTGAAACAAGGACGCCAACGCCGTGCCAGGCAGCGCAAAGAAGCTTGGATCAGATATGAGTCAGATCTGGCTGAGTACAATAGAAGAAAATCAGAGCAAGAAGCCGAAGAAAGACGCACGGCAAAAATACCCTACAATAGGATCCGAGAAGCACTAGAAGAACTCAGAGTAATCTCACATCCCAATGAAGAACAAGAACAGCTCCGGGATATTCTCCGATCAACGGCCTTAAGAACACACGACGGAAGGACCCGCTCGAGGCTACCCACCAGGTCAACATCTCACAGACAGGAAGATCAAAATCAAAGAAAGTCCGCTTTCGAGAGACTTGGGCCAAGCGGAAGTCACAACAGAGAAAGTAGAAGAGA
Source organism: Miscanthus floridulus (assembly GCF_019320115.1). Taxonomy (NCBI): domain Eukaryota; kingdom Viridiplantae; phylum Streptophyta; class Magnoliopsida; order Poales; family Poaceae; genus Miscanthus; species Miscanthus floridulus. Next base: position 95,048,710 of record NC_089586.1, read on the forward strand.
CCATAGTCAAAGCAATCGAGTCGAACAACGGAAGGAGATTAGAAGCAGAGCACCCATCGGCACCCTAAAGGAAATCACACCATCAGAGATTGCTACACCTTCATTAATCGATACACGAGAAAAGATAATAAGGGGGACAACAAAGAAGACAATCAGAAATAAGATGAAGACAACCATGAAGATTAGAGATTCCAAAAATTTTAGGAGACAGTAGCAGTGATCTTTTCTGGGATCCCGAGTTCTAGAAGCAAGCATCAAGACAAGCTGGCTCTACGGACCATCATGGCAGCAGAACCGGCTACTCCAAGATACCTCAATTGGTTGCAGTATCCAATCCAGTTTTCAAGGAAAGATCAATGGACTAGTGTAGGGAACACCAGCCACTACCCACTGGTTTTAGATCCAACTATCGTCGGTATGACCGTCACAAAAGTGCTAATCGACGGGGGAGCCAGACTCAACATCATTTTTTCAGAAACACTAAGGAAGATGGGACTACAACTCGTCAGGATGATTACTCCAACAAGTGTCCCTTTCTATTGGATAGTACCCAGCAAGGCAGCCATGCCACTTGGACAAATCACTCTACCAGTTACTTCTGGGACTCCCTCAAACTACCATACAAAGTTTATCAAATTTGAATTTGCAGACTTTGAATCATCATATCACGCCATCCTTGGACGTCCAGCACTAGCAAAGTTCATGCCGATACCACATTACCTGTACCTATTGCTTAAGATGCCAGGTCCCAACAGTGTTCTTTCTCTCTGAAGTGATCTGAAGCGTGCCTTCGACTGCGATGTTCAAGCAATTCAAATTGCGGCCAAGGCACAAGCCGCCAGCGGAAGGGAAGAAATAGCCACTATTGCTACAGAAATGAACCCAGAAGAACTAGAGATCCCGGCTAAGAGGCCGAGCATCCTCGCACCACCAAAAGAAGCCGACGTCAAGCAAATCGACCTAGGCACCGGTGATCCCTCCAAGACGGCAACCATCAGTGCACACCTCTCGGCAAAATAGGAACTCGAGCTCACCAACTTTCTTTGGGACAACAAAGATATCTTTGCTTGGAAGCCGGTCGACATGCCAGGTGTCCCAAGAGAGTTGGCTGAGCACAAAATTGATATCAATGAAGGCTTCAAGCCTGTGAAGCAACGACTACGACGATTCTCACCCGGCAAGAAGGCAGCAATTAAAAAAGAAATTACAAAGTTAATGCAACTTTGTAGATGATAATGCAACGTTTGTCTTAGCAAGGTGTTATTGCTAGCTGATAGTTCTAGTTTCTCGAAGATTGAACTTGCAACAAAAATTAGCCCAAGACTTAGAGTGATTTTCAAGTCTGAAAACAGCTTGACCAGGCCATGTTCGGGAATTTATTTTGCTTGAGTTTGTTAGTAGATGGTGTCGTGGCTTAGCCCTAGGTACCCTCTCGGGTATTGTATAGTCGGATGAGCTCAATTCAAGCTTGGTTAGTGGGTACGTGGGCTTTAAAAATCATGCACGGACACTTGTCTCGGCTGTCGGCCTCGGCGTGCGCGGTCACCTCGTGGGCCACCGATGTCGTGCGCCTGGCCGCGCTGCCACGCTGGGCTAGCCCTGTCCATCCTGGCTCAGCCGGGGTTGGCCGCAGCCAGCCCCTATCCCCTCGCTGCCCCCCACATTGCGCGCGTTGGGGTCAACTCGACGTCGCGTCCATGCCCTAGCCCAGCGCTACTACTGGCCAGCCGGCCGCTGCTCGCGCGTGCCACTCCCTCACCGCCCACACATGTCCTGGCGTGTCTCCTGTGCACGTGCCGCCCCGACCGCGTCGGCCCTAGGCAGCCAACCCGGAGGTGACCCGAGCGCTGACCCCTCCTCCCTCCCCTTCTACCAGGACCGTCGGGCCCACACTGTTCTTTTGCGGCATGGTGGAGCCACCTCGGCCCAATTCGCCTTGCACACTGCTTCGCAGGCCAGTACCCTAGCCGCCCGTCTCCACCTCGCTTCGCATCGCACGCAACCGAGCTCCAATTTTGGAGTTTGTCTGGCACCGGGCCATTAAGGCCGAGCTCGGCCGTGACCTCGGTTGCCCTCTAGCCGTGCATCGCAAGCCTAACCGAGCACACCGGCAGTTTCGCCTCGACCTACCCTGCACGCTGTGCACCACCCTGGAACCCCTATCGTCGCCTAGCCATCGTTGGCGTGGCCGTGCCGTCGCGGTGCACCGCCAAGTTGCTCAGGCGCACGTGGCCATCACTGCTCTGACTGTCTTTAGCCAAACCGTCACCATGGTCAGGTCTGAGGTGAGTCACTGGAGCTCGTCTGCCACCTCGGCCACTCCTTTAGAGCCTCAGCTCACAGGAACACCGACGCCATCTCTACAGGTTGGTCACAGTCATGGGGAAGCCACCCAACTCCATCTCCAGTCCTCGAATCACTGCCCTGTGTTTCGCGTCGACCTGTAGGTGAGCATCTCCCTCTTATGTACGCTGTAGAGGCTCCCCGTTGGCCGGCGTAGCCGACCAGTGCCGGTCAACGCCGCACCGGCGTGCGAAGGAGCGTCGGGGACCTCCCCGATGCAAAGATAGGAGAGGGCGAGGGTGTTCTTGCTAAGCCACTGTCTGCGGGAATAGTGCAACCATAGTCGTGTCAATAGCAGTTAGCACGGGGGCTAATTTGCGTATTCGCCAGCGCGCATGGGGGCTCCCCCGCCGGGGCCGCTTCCGCATGTGGGCCGCGTCGTTGTGGGCCGCCTAGCACGTTGGGTTGCGCGTGCGCACGCGCTGCGCACGGGTGGGCCGTCTGGTGCGGGCCGCGTAGAGGAATTGGTTTTTCCTTTTTTCTAGGGATTTTAGTAATGCTTTGGTAATTTAGTTTTTAGCTAAACTTTGATATTTGGTAGCGATTTGTGTAGATGTCTAAAAATTGTGAAACCACTTTAGTTAAGTTCCTAAATTCATGATCTACCTGACCGTATAAATGGTTTATATGTTTCTATGGTGATGCCAAGGTATATTAAATCGTTTGGAAAGCCTTAATATTATTAGGATAATAATTGTAGGAAATTTTGGTGGCAAATTGGTAATAGCTTTGATCATAAAAATTTTACAGTAGTGTCATGGTATGTTTATGTGCTGGCTGTAATTTTTGTAGCCTTAGAATAGACTGTTGGCTAAGGTTGCTAGATCTCCTTTAATAACTAGTAGGAATGAAAGCATAATATGGATTTGTAAAATGAAGCACGTATAAGATGAGTTTGATATATCTCGCTTGATGAAGATGGTAGATAGCTTGATATCTTGGTCATTAGGGCTAGCTTAGTAGCTTAGCAGGTGTAATTGCATTTTAAGAGTTGTAGTTGCCTAAATACTAAATATTGCATCGTTATCGCATGCATGTAGGGAACGACCTGGTGGAGTTCGTGACCGTCGACGATCAGGAGTACGAGGAGATCATCAAAGAGTACGATGAGGAGATCTTCGTGCCAGAGGAGTTCCAGGAGCCGCCCGTGACTGACACCATTGACACTGCACCTGCCCAAGGCAAGCCCCGGTCTATAACCCGTATTTTCGATAATTTTTACCTATCTGTATGTGATGCAGTTACGTTGCAGGAATTTTATGATACCTATGAGTCCTACTAGTGTAGGTTCAAGTAGTGCTTTGCTTAGGTTTATCGGTAGCATGGGTAACCTGTCGTTACTCACAACAGGCGATTAATATTATAATGATCTCATAATAAAAATGAAAGAAAGGAAAATGATGACCGGACAGGGATGTGGTATGGGTATTGGCGGGTGTAACAGGGTGTGTCCCGTGGCCATGGGGTATAGCTTGGTTGCACTGTTTTTCCTATCCGTGTCGAGTAAGGATTGTTCGTTGCATGGACCCTGGTCAAGTCACAGACTTATTATCCCGAGCACATACTTGCTTATGGGAGTAGGAAGACTTGTTTCTCTCTTGTCATGGGTTCCGGCTCTTTTCGGATCGACTGTTATAGGTGGATTATGGGGTTGGAGGTCTAAGCACCGCACTGAGGCCGGGCCTCAGGTGTTGGAGGCTTGGAGTCCCAGTTTGGACGAGGATCTAGATCTCATGATAGGAGGGTAGTGGGTTGGTCCTGCTTGTACAATTTTTAGGCTACGAGCAGGGCGTGTGTCTCGAGGTATCCAGCTGGGCACATTGATTCGCGAATCACCATTTCTACGTGACGGTACGGCTTGACTATGCTCTGGCACCGTAGTAAGAACTGGCATATGAAAGATGGAAAAATGGCTCTGATTGCTCAACCCTTACTTGACTCTAGAACATGTGCTTACCTAGAATGTATGACAATGAATAAAACATGGCCGCTCATAATCTAAGAACACACTTTTAGTATTGCTTTCCGCAAACAAGAAACCCATAAGCCATAAAGCCTATCATATTCCTTGAGAGTCGGAAAATATATCCCCTAGTCGGGTAAGTCTTGCGAGTACATTGTGTGCTCAGGGTTTAGTTTACCCTTGTTGCAGGTGCACCTTGAGAAGTTAGGCCTTGTGTGGAGGATTCTTCTAGTGGGCACAAGCGGATCCTTATATCGTACCACTATATGTTTATTTTATTTCCGCGGTTTAAATTATCGCACTCTGAACTCTGGTATTATAATAAATGATTTCTGAGACTCTATGTTGTATGAAATAGACTAAGTATTGTAAGATTGTACTCATTATTGGATCCTAGATGTAAAATATGAATTTTTTGAGTTCTCCCATTGGGTGTGCTCGACCGAACTGCTTGGTTTAGCTCTCTTTCAGGGTACTTAGTGTCTAGTGGAAGACAAGTGCCTCCGAAAGCGTGTTAAATCGATCAATCTGCCACAACATGCTACTACAGTATTGTCTATATATATGTTCTTTTATGAATTATATGCGTGGTAAATTCCACACCCATGCATATAGAGAGTCTGATTCAAAATGAGATAAATACATAAATAATAGAAAAGTAACGGCATACCACCATACCGCATTTTTATATGATCTATATAACAAAAAATTCTATTCAACCAGTAGTTAACTCCTTTATAGTTCACAGGACAAAAAAAGGTGTAAACACGGCGTTGCGTATACTAGATTAATCTGTAGATATTATATATCATATTAATATATATAATATCCATGTTAGACCCCTCGGTTCGGACGCTTCCCGCCGATCCATTATGGGAGATGGCTCGGGGCTTCTAAATAAGACCTTGGCCGGCTAGGAGAGCTACTGTTGCACATTTTCATTGGCAATACATTCTAGTGAGCTAAGAAAAACCTCTCCTACTCATCTGCTTGCTTGAGATTGCGAATCAAAGTGACATTGAGTGAATTCAAGTGCATTTTCTTGTGAGATTGCATCTAGTGGCATTTGGTGGTTGACTTGGCTGCAGTTTTCTTGTTACTCTTGGTGGTTGCCGCCACCTAGATGGCTTGGAGCAGCTTGGAGGTGTTGGCAAGTGTTGGTGATTGTTCTTGGCCACACCCGGTGATCTTTGTGAGGGGTTCATGGGCCTATTCCTCGGCAGAGCGCCAAAAGCCACTCTAGTGGATTGCTCGTGTCATTGAGCTACCTCACTTGTGGTAGATTCTTGTGGTGCTCAAGTGTTGAGCTCGGTGTGGTGCCGATTAGCCACCAAATCACCAAGTGCTGGTCGACACAACGGGGACTAGCGTGCCGGCAAGTACGTGAACCTCAGGATAAAAATCGTTGTCTCCCATGTGTTGATATTGTGATTGATTGATTCCATTCTTGGTGATTGGCTCATTCATTGGACTTCATTGGTGATCCCGAAGGCTCGGTGAAACTCACTCTATCTCTTGTATTTACATTCCTAGTATACTTGTGTAGAGTTAGTTTTGCTAGTGTAGCTAGTTGAGTAGTTTAGCTTCTTTAGTTGTAAAGTAGCTCTGTAGCTAGGCTAAGTAGTGACATAGCTCTTGTGTGTGCCATAGAGATCATAATCACTAGAATTGTTGGATAGGTGGTTTGCAGCCTTTGTTAGAGCTAGTGCAAAAAGATTCACTATTTAATTATCTAACAAAGTTGCTTAGTGCTTTGTAGAATTTTTAATAGGCTATTCACCCCTCCCTCTAGCCATATCGGACCTTTCACGGTGGAGGCGCATCGAGGTCATTAGACGAGGCCTCGGAGTCGGAGAAGCGTAACCTCCCCCCCCCACCCCCCCAAACTAGGGGAGGCCACGAAGGGGTCAGCATCGGGGTTGAGGGAGCTTCGTCAACCTCATCCGCCCAGGAGCAGCGGGAAGGAGAACCCCGTTCCATGGCAGGGGAAGGGGGAAGTGGGGGGTGGTTGGGCGCTGGGGAGGGGGCGCCGGGGCCACGGCGGCCGGAGGTGAGGGCTTGGTGGACGCGGGGCCGGGGTGGCCACCGGCGGTGCGGGGGTGGGGCTCCTTACCTTCCCTAAGACGTTTGGTCAAACTGATGGGCACCGGTAAAACAGTAAAACAAATGTATTTACTGTAGGACGGAAATGGCATGTGCTAGGTCACCTTTTGGCATGTAAGTCACATGATCAGCTGCCACACAAGCCCCCCTCCCTCCATAGCGTAGCGTTTTAAACCAAATGCGAGTTTTACTCTACTTCCTCCCGCCGGATTATAAAGGCTCAGGAATCGACAAACCTTTCTGGACCCCGCATACGCTGATACGGTGATGTTGAAGAAGCACAAGCACGGGAGCCAGAGCAGAGGAAGGTAAAACTAAAGCACGTCTTGTTGCAATAGGACTGCCTACTAAGAAGATGGAAGTAATCTGTACACCAAACACAAGAGAGGCACCCATTATGTTTTGCTGTATGTTCCGAATGGCGTGGAATGCAAAACTTGAAAATTTGGGTTTGAAAACTGCGATGCTCTATGGATGATGAATGTTTTGTGTGCGATCGTCGTAGGGAACAACCACGTGACCGACGCATGTATTACTCAACTCAAGAAAGAGATGCATATGCAACGTTACGACTTTTCACGGTTAGCTTAATTGGGGCCTCATTCGTCACCATTTGAATGCCATATACAAGCTATGTGTGAGATTTCTTTTTTCGAAAATATGTAGCCACGTGCAAAACTATATGTAACTGGACAAGGGTGACATGTCAGTGCCACCAATCCCAAGCAGATTCCTTCCGATGGGTAAAAGAAAAAAAAAGGACGTGTGCAGCATGGAAAGATCACACGTAGGAGCCATATCAGGAGGGTGGAAATGGTGGCGACACGTACACTTGTTACTATTCCTCTAGCAATACTGCACGTTAACTAGTTACTTTTACTGTTGCATGCTGAAGTAGAGCCGTCGGGTCACATTCTGGACGGGATGCATGTCGCTGCATGTCTCTAGTACTGCTATACGTAGCGGACAGTGATGTATCTCTGCGAACGAATACAACCTTCGGCATCTCGATTCTCGATCGCACGTCCTTCTACGGCGCGTGATTAGGGTGCACAGTGATGTACTTACATCGCTCATTCGCTATAAGATGCTGAGCGCGGCCAGGGACACCGTGTCATTCCGCCGGTGCATTCGACATGGATGGAGAACGAAAGAGTCGTAGAACAAAGACATAGCATTTGCAATTTGGCATGTGATGGTCCGAAAAGCGCGCGCTAACGAGGATATGCGTGTGCCGTCCCTCCTCCATCACGCCAGGCCATGTAGCAAACGATTTATAGCACAATGCCTTGAATGCCGTATGTCTCTCCATGAACTTCCTATATATGCCATCATCATGCAGAGAGGAGATATATTAGACTTCGGTATCGCATTTGGGCATCATCAGCTAGTACTTGGATCTTGTTTTCCTTTTCTCGGTTTCTCTCTCCCCTTTGGCCTAAGTGCCTTGCCCGAGGGCTTGTATGACTCTGTTCGGCACCTTTGGTGCCCTGCTTCCTCTTCCTGATTTAACCGACCACAGTATATTCGTTGCTTTCGGGGGGAAAAAATAAAGATCTTCAGCTCCATGGTGAGAAAACACGCAACGGAGAAGTGATGTTGTGATCGCACATCACACTGAGGGCATACTGCATAACCCCATGACTGATGATCCCCGAGTTCGTTTCCATGGATCCGGTTGGGAGAAATCAAATCGCTTCCGAACCAGTACGTACTAGTACTAAGCTACTGATGTGTTGTGATTTTGCTGATGTCATGTCTCACGCGACAGGTAACGTTTCAATATTGTTATATGTGGGGAATAACATTTATTGTCCGGTGGATCACATGTATTCCGTTTAGTTCGGGGTGAAAAGTTTCTGGGTGTCACATCGATGTTTCATGGGACGTTGGAAGGGGTTTTCGGATACTAATTAAAAAATTAATTACATAACTCGTCTGAGAAAAACGGCGGTACCTCACCTCCGGCCGCCAGCGTGCCGCACTGTTCCGTTGCTGACCGGTGGAGGCCCTCCATCTGCTGGCCTTCTGCCTGCCGGCCACGGTTTGACACCGGCGACACCACCCGTCTCTCCTTCGGTTGGACTCCTCTTCAACTTCCACGGCCCTTGTCCTCGTCTTCCTGCTGGGCCTGGCACACCATGGACTGGCCGCCATCTCCTGGCGCCTCACTGTCCGGTGATAAGGATCAGGCGTCATTTGCAGTTAAACATGATGGTAAGTTCTATTCTCTGATCATAGATATTTTTTACACCTTGTGAACTTCTTTAACCCACAATGAACTTTTGGATTTTATCCTGATGTTACATTCATGTAACTTAGTTTTTCCTGTATATCATAGATATATGAATCGGAATTGCTAAAAGACACTCGTATGTTTTATGGGCTTTGGGCACTCGAATTTTTTTTGTCTCAGATGACTTTGAGATTAATGCTCAAGAAGGTAACTATCTGAGATAAAGGAGAATTCGTGTGTTGCTTGACTCTCCAACACTTGAATTTCTACTTGCACCTTAGTTACAATCAATTTATATCAGAGTTACACTAGATATTTGGGTGTAATTTTCAAGTATGGGTGGTGTAATTAAAAATTCGGGTGTTTGTAGTCCCTAATAGCACCTGATTTTGTTCCATTACTCCCATGTAGGATCTAATCTAAGACATTTATCTCAGTTTGTGTTGGTTAAAAATTCAGGTGTAAGGTCCTCCCAAAACACCCGGAGTGTTCTATAGACAACTCCTATATGAATCCTTAATTGCAACTGAAGTCGTTTAATGAGATTTTCATTTATCTATTTGCTATTTGCTTTTCGATTAGAATTACTCATAGAACTTTTAGGCTTAAGATCGATCAGAACTCATAGGTGTATTTTTTTTATTTATGGTCAAATTTCACACAATATTCGGAATTGAAAAAACTTAATCCTGTTTTACCTACCGTATAGATAGCCCTATTTGATATGTTTCTTGTTGTTTATTTACTTTACCTTCGTCTATTCATAGGGAACTCAGCCAACAAAGCGGTTGCTAAGCACATTTTCAGATCCAGTGACAAAAGGGATTAACCTGTTGTCAGTAGAGGAATGCGAGAGTGCTAGGGATGAAATGTCATCCGGCATAGAAGATGTCGTGGACAAGATTGCATGCCTTGAGGGTAACCTCCAGAACTTAAGTGCAAGCTATTTGAAAGAATTACTGCAACATGTCTTAAAAGAGTGCAAGAAACACCAGTCGAAGGAAATGTTAAAGAAGTTATACTACGAGAAGATTAGACCTGCACTAGTTGCACGTGTTCTTTTATCACCTTATTCTCTCAGTGACCATAGGGGCATCAAGTTGCTTGAAGAGTATAAGAAACATGTAACAGATGCTAAGTATTTGACAAGTATCGACTTGATGGAGGCGATGATAAACATGACAGAGTTATATTGGAGCATCTTCTTGGATTTCCTAAGTGAAAAAGGATGTTTGGTAATTGAGGATTGGGATAACTCCTTAGGTGCCTCATTCGGGACTACTCTCTATAAGCGTGGAGTCACTTTTGATGGCTCCCCGCTATATAAGGGAGAGTGTGATGCATCTTTTCTTGAGGATAAGAATAACAAGAAGAACAGTAAAGCTTCGATATGCATCGCTATATGGACGAGCACTAGTGAGATATTATCGAGTATTGTTATCAAAGATTATCCATGCGAGGATTCTATCGAAGCAGAAGCAATGGCGATGTTTCTACTTCTCAAGGAAGGTATCAGATTGGGTTTACATCTGCACCCCTTTGAAGTTTGTTCAGATTGTCAATTAGTGTTCAATACACTTTGGGGAGCTCATCGAATTGATCTAGATGATAGGAATGCTGATCTTTTGAAGTTGCTAAAGTATATGAGGAGGTATTACACAAGTTTGATCCCCGAATGGCAGCAAAGGGAGAAGATGTTTTGGGTTGATGGCTTGATGAGGGTAATGAAGTTAGAAGAACCTGACACTAATGTGGACCTCCGAAGCCTTCTGAAAAAGGTGAAAAGTTACCTTAGTGGGAAGCCGCTGTTTAAATTCACGCAAAAACAAGGCTCCTTCAACAGTTTGATTAAGAAAAGTAAGAAACTAAAATCTTTACCTCAATGGTTTTATTAATTTTATTCTTTACCTCAATGGTTTTATTAATTTTATTCCTAACCTTTTGGTTAACATTAATGGTATAAGTTGCTCCCTAATTGGTCTCTTTCTTTCTTTTTCTTGGTACAGTTAGTTTTGAAACTAATCACTCTTATTTCTTGCAGTAAGGGAGGAGTCAAGGCAGTCAAGTCTTCTAGACTCGCAGCAGTCAAGTCCTCCTCTAGACTCGCAGCAGTTAAGTCCTCTGGACTTGCACCAAAGATACCAGTCAGAAGTTGAAGAAAAGGATAAAGCAGATATATTGTCCCACATTATTACAGCATTGAGACCGTCCAAGGTTTTTATTGTGATGAAGGAATCTCAGTCTGAAGCTAGAAGTAAGATCTTGAAAATGTATGAGGACTGCAGAATTGAGGAGACTAGTGAAGACAGTGAGAACTGTAGAATGATTATCTTAAATGTCGAGCACAGAACCATATCTAAAACTGCCAAGAGAGACTTGTGGATCAGTTTTGATTCATCGATTCCGGAAGGACTGTTCCAAAACAAGTCAGATTCGTTAATGGTTTGTTTAAGAACGCCAAGTGAGAAACATGTTGGAACCAAGATTCCAGAACTGAACCCAGTCAGCTTCGTCTCATTTCATAACAGTAAGTGATGTTTATTGCTGTTTTTTTTTTAATTTCAATGGTGTTACATGTTATCTGACTTTTTGACTTTTCTCTGGTTCCTGCAGAAGAAAAGAAGAGAAGGTATGTTTTAGCCAATATTCGATGTGCCTTAGTCCTTGAGCAATTAAAAGGAATTACACGATGGTTATGTCCATGAATTTCATGTTGTTTATCATTGCAGCCCCCATCCTAACACTAAGTGGTCTCAAAGCTTTGACAAGCTGTTCATAGTAGTTGAGTTGCCTGAGGCAAAGGATATTATGCTGGATTTGAAGCCTGAGGGCCATTTTCACTTCTCTGCAATGGGAGCTGATGACATGCCATACGAGCTTGACCTCGAGCTATTTGACGCTATTAACCTTGAGGTTGGTTTAATTGTTGACTGGTTCTACCTTCTGGGTACATACTACATTCTGATTATATAGGTTTTGCTGTTTGCAGGAGATAAAAAAAATAGTTGGAGTCAAAGACGTACGCTACCTTCTGAAGAAGGCTGATAGCAAGTGGTGGCCGAGGCTGCTGAAGAAGGAGGGCAACCCCCCTGTTTTCTTGAAGATCGACTCGGTAGGTATCTGACAAAAGCATTATGTGATGATTCATGAAAGATTTTCATGGTGTTTTGTATCTGCAGAAGCTGGATATCAGAGCTGCAGCTTCTGATCTTCAGAATGATGAAAACGAAGTGATGAACGAAGCTAATGAAGTTCGGTCAGAAAAAAAAGCTAATGAAGGTGCGCCATTCTCTCCTTTTCATCTATGGTGTCCAGAATGAAGAATAGAACTAGAAAACTGGCACGGCGTTGCCGTGCCCCCACCTGAATAGGCCAGTTCCATCGTTGCAGAACTTCATGTACATGCAGAACAACAAAGGAATGTGCTGCTTAGCGAAATCGTGCATAGATACGTGTACAACAAAAGAGATGCAAAATAATGCATGGTGATTTTATACAGCAAACAACTGTTGCCATCCGGAGATTACTCTTTCTTCTACTGCTATGTATCTGATTTTGACATTGCAGCTGCTATTAAGATAATGTCAAATGACTGAACCAAAGGAGTGTAGATAGTGTTGATACCCTAGAATATGTTTTTTACTTTATTACCCTAGAACCAAGGTGAGCTAGCGCTGCGCAGTGTCGCGGGCGACGGGAGGGCACAGGGTTCGCGAAGGCTTTGTGCGGGCAAGCTGGACGGCCAGATCAACGGCTCGATCGACAGTGGCTCGGGAATCCGACGGTTAAGAAAATATAGGCGACGTGGCCCAATCATATGCTCGAGCTTGGCTCAGGATTCAAAAGGAAGAGATGTAGTGGTTGGCAAGTGATTCACTAGTTGGGGTCTTTGGGGAGGAACCTGTTCCTGGATTCATGCTTCAAGATGGACATGTATTAGAACTACAATGCAGAACTGGAGATTCTAGTGTGTGGGCTATCTAACTATTGGAATCCTGTTAATAGAACATTTGTATCTTGAAGCTCTGAAGAGCATATGGCAGAGCAGCCTTTGGTTTTAGCACTTTAGATGGCATTTGTTATAGTGGTATGTTTAGCCAGTTCTTCTAATCAGAGTCTATAAATACTTGTACGACCTTTTCAAGCCCCATCAAGAATAATCCACTCTGAAAATTGACCTAGACAGCAACTAGATTTATCGTTGCCTTTCATGCTTGCGTGTAGCTGCAGCCGCAATAAGTCACGGCTTATGTCGATTTGTATACAATGTTGCGAAGAGTCCTGGGTCTATCAAGTAGTTTTTTTCTGGTCAGGTCATGTGGTTTTCTTCTTTCCTTGGTGATCTACTTTTCATGATCTTGAGGTCTACTCAATGATAAGAAATCTTCTACGTATGTAAGAGAAAGTTGTTTTGCCCTTGAAAACCATTTCAACCTTGACTGGCTGTCTCCATCCATTTTCCGCTATACACCCTACAAGTTATGTTCATTTCATGACTCAGCTGACCATATTTTTCGAAAATGTGCAGATGTGGGAGGAAGTATGGTGGAGCAGAGTAAGGGGGAGGAAGCCCCGACAGGAGCTGCAAAGGAAGAGAAGCCATGAGGAGCTTCAAATGATTGTTTATATGTTCCATGGCTTGAACAACCATGTGAAAAACCTGCATGGTATTTAGCCATATCTTCCCTGACATTTTTTTGTTGTAAAACATGGAGAATGGTCAGAAATGGTGCTGACTGGCTGAACCTAGTACTTCCATGAATCATTTGTATCAAAGTTTATTTGTACACCGTACAAGGTCATCAGCTGTTTCTGTGACGTCATGGTGATATTTATTTTAGCTGTTTTGTGATGATGACTGTGCCGTGCTGTTTAGAGAACAATTTTGTTCATATTGCGGAGACTTAGACTTGATGTGGCTGAACTTCATTACTCTGTGAATCATCCGTGAACTACATGGTTTTCCTGATGAGTGAGGGTGATGTGCATTCGGCGGCACCTTTGATCCTATATTTGAATTTTATTAGAACTTCGTATAAATTTCACATGAATCCTGAATCCAAATTGGGGCCGGACTAGGAGCAGCGAATGGTCTGTGTGATGTGCAACATCCCATGCCCAGCACTAGTTCTGTTCCTTTATCGGAATGTTCACGTCAAACAGCATGTCTGCTATGTTCAGAAAGAATTAAGACCTTTTCGATGCGGTTATCCCAGAACAAATGTCCTTCTTGATATGTAGGCTAACATGAATTATGGTGGTTTCACATTTCCCCCCCCCATTTCAGTTTGTTTCGAAGTCCTAAAGCACTAAGGAGAGTCAAAAGGATGTCAAGTTTGAGGATTTTTAATTTAAGATTTACAAATATTTGTAACATGCAAATTTTGTATTGCATGTTAATGAACCTAATCCAGCATCATGTGTATCATTTAATCATGTCCATTGCATAAGTAAATGCAATCGTAATTTAAACTCAAATTAATAAATTAAATTGGAAGACACACCTTCTTAAGTAACTTCAAAATTTTGAACAGAAATTATGATGGAAATTAATTTCATAAATAGATGTTAAAAATTGAATTCTAATGAATTTTCACAGATTTTTAGGACTGTTTTGATGCTTCTATAATTCAAACAAAACTAACCACATATACAACTTTGAAGAATTTTAGTTAAATATCTACTTCATCTTTTCGATTGGTTCTTGTACAAATGGATTCAGCGTCATCTATTTTTTTAATCCATCAAATTTGTATGATCTTTGGATCTTCCTATGTCCATGTTTTGGATTTTTGGAAGACATAAGAAGTTGTCGATGCGGGATCCACGGGATACCCCGCAAGGAAGAGAGAAGATCTAGTCTAACTAGGATATCTTCTCATGTAATCCTAGTAGTAGTACTACCCCATAATCTTACTAGGACTCTACATTGTAAACCGACTAGGACTCTTGTCTCCTGGACTATATAAAGGAGGGCAAGGCTCCTTAGATCGGTAAGATAGAAAGTAAAAAGTCCAGAGGAGAAGGTCTAAGGACAATTGGAACATATACCAATCAATCCAACGCAAAAGGCTAACGCCGACTGGACGTAGGGCTATTACTCGATCACGGTCGAGGGCCCGAACCAGGATAAATCGACTGTCTCTTGCGTTAACTGCCGAGTTCTACATACGCCGAAGCCCGAACAACTGTCCCGGGTACCCCCGTGGCAGGCTATCGGTGGTAAAACATTGACAGCTGGCGCGCCAGGTAGGGGCTTTCGGCGGATTTGCATCCGAGAGCTCGATGGACCTCGACAACATGATATTCTCAACAGGATCAACTTTCATCTTCGGATAATGGATCTGTGAGGCGGACGACGACGGCAAGCTCTAAAACCGTCTCCTCGAAGATTTAGATCGCCATGAAGACCTCGCTATTTCGACGACTACGATAGATCAACTCGCCGGAAGACTCACGCAGCTCGTGATGTCTGATCCGACTCAGACTTCGTGGCCAACCGCATCCCACTCAGGCTCAGGTTCCGCATCCGAGATGGAGTCTTACCCGAGTTCTTTCCACAATAGTCCGAGTTCTTTTCCGACGGGGCTCCGGAACGCGGTATCAACCTATCAAGAATTCAACTCGGAGAACATTCAGAGTTCTTTCAAGAAGTCGGGTCCTTTTCCGTTTGGGCTCCATAACATGGCAACATCTTATCAGGCACAACTCGAAAGATCTATCGATCCGGTGCTAAAAATGCCACTAAAAGGAGCTCAGGAAGGCCTCGTACTAACTATAACATCTCAAGACTGCATCGTCCACTGGCCAGGCTCTGTTCCTGAGGATAACAGTACCCTGCTAGTCGACACGACAACGACAATGGTTCTACCCTACCAAGAAGGAGACTCAATCTACGACCCTGAAGCCTCTAATGAAGTTCTCAACAACTCTGACAGCGTGGAAGCCGACGTCAATAACAGAACACTTCACGCACGAGAAGTATTCATGGTTCGCCGTCCCTGATCACCGTTGGCCCCTCCAGAAGCACCCGACATCAGGTCATCGGATGAATCCGAATCCAACATATCACCCTTTACCTAGTGGCACGATGGTGAAACCGAGAGCCAGAAACAAGCCAGAGAAAGAAGAAACAAATTGAAACAAGGACGCCAACGCCGTGCCAGGCAGCGCAAAGAAGCTTGGATCAGATATGAGTCAGATCTGGCCGAGTACAATAGAAGAAAATCAGAGCAAGAAGCCGAAGAAAGACGCACGACAAAAATACCCTACAATAGGATCCGAGAAGCACTAGAAGAACTCGGAGCAATCTCACATCCCAATGAAGAACAAGAACAGCTCCGGGATATTCTCCGATCAACGGCCTTAAGAACACACGACGGAAGGACCCGCTCGAGGCTACCCGCCAGGTCAACATCTCACAGACAGGAAGATCAAAATCAAAGAAAGTCCGCTTTCGAGAGACTTGGGCCAAGCGGAAGTCACAACAGAGAAAGTAGAAGAGACCATAGTCAAAGCAACCGAGTCGAACAACCGAAGGAGATTAGAAGCAGAGCACCCATCGGCACCCTAAAGGAAATCACACCATCGAAGATTGCTACACCTTCATTAATCGATACACGAGAAAAGATAATAAGGGGGACAACAAAGAAGACAATCAGAAAAAAGATGAAGACAACCATGAAGATAAGAGATTCCAAAAATCCAAGGAGACAGTAGCAGTGATCTTTTCTGGGATCCCGGGTTCTAGAAGCAAGCATCAAGACAAGCTGGCTCTACGGACCATCATGGCAGCAGAACCGGCTACTCCAAGATACCTCAATTGGTCGCAGTATCCAATCCAATTTTCAAGGAAAGATCAATGGACTAGTGTAGGGAACGCCGACCACTACCCACTGGTTTTAGATCCAACTATCGTCGGTATGACCGTCACAAAAGTGCTAATCGACGGGGGAGCCAGGCTCAACATCATTTTTTCAGAAACACTAAGGAAGATGGGACTACAACTCGTCGGGATGATTACTCCAACAAGTGTCCCTTTCTATTGGATAGTACCCGGCAAGGCAGCCATGCCACTTGGACAAATCACTCTACCAGTTACTTTTGGGACTCCCTCAAACTACCATACAGAGTTTATCAAATTTGAAGTTGCAGACTTCGAATCATCATATCACTCCATCCTTGGACGTCCAGCACTAGCAAAGTTCATGGCGATACCACATTACCTGTACCTATTGCTTAAGATGCCAGGTCCCAACAGTGTTCTTTCTCTCTGAAGTGATCTGAAGCGTGCCTTCGACTGCGATGTTCAGGCAATTCAAATTGCGGCCAAGGCACAAGCCGCCAGCGGAAGGGAAGAAATAGCCACTATTGCTACAGAAATGAACCCAGAAGAACTAGAGATCCCGGCTAAGAGGCCGAGCATCCTCGCACCACCAAAAGAAGCCGACGTCAAGCAAATTGACCTAGGCACCGGTGATCCCTCCAAGACGGCAACCATCAGTGCACACCTCTCGGCAAAATAGGAACTCGAGCTCACCAACTTTCTTCGGGACAATAAAGATATCTTTGCTTGGAAGCCGGCCGACATGCCAGGTGTCCCAAGAGAGTTGGCTGAGCACAGAATTGATATCAATGAAGGCTTCAAGCCTGTGAAGCAACGGCTACGACGATTCTCACCCGACAAGAAGGCAACAATTAAAAAAGAAATTACAAAGTTAATGCAACTTTGTAGATGATAATGCAACGTTTGTCTTAGCAAGGTGTTATTGCTAGCTGATAGTTCTAGTTGCTCGAAGATTGAACTTGCAACAAAAATTAGCCCAAGACTTAGAGTGATTTTCAAGTCTGAAAACAGCTTGACCAGGCCATGTTCGGGAATTTATTTTTCTTGAATTTGTTAGTAGATGGTGTCTTGGCTTAGCCCTGGTAGCTAGCCCTAGGTACCCTCTCGGGTATTGTATAGTTGGATGAGCTCGATTCAAGCTTGGTTAGTGGGTACGCGGGCTTTAAAATCGTGCACGGACACTTGTCTCGGCTGTCGGCCTTGGCGTGCGCGGTCACCTCGTGGGCCACCGATGTCGTGCGCCTGGCCGTGCTGCCACGCTGGGCTGGCCCTGTCCATCCTGGCTCGGCCAGGGTTGGCCATAGCCAGCCCCTGTCCCCTCGCTCGGCCGTGACCTCGGTTGCCCTCTAGCCGTGCATCGCAAGCCTAACCGAGCACACCGACAGTTTCGCCTCGACCTACCCTGCACGCTGCGCACCACCCTGGAACCCCTATCGTCGCCTAGCCATTGTTGGCATGGTCGTGCCGTCACGGTGCGCCACCAAGTTGCTCAGGCGCACGTGGCCATCACCGCTCCGACTGTCTTTAGCCAAACCGTCACCATGGTCAGGTCTGAGGTGAGTCACTGGAGCTCGTCTGCCACCTCGGCCACTCCTTTAGAGCCTCAGCTCACCGGAACACCGACGCCATCTCTGCAGGTTGGTCGCCGTCATGGGGAAGCCGCCCAACTCCGTCTCCAGTCCTCGAATCACTGCCCTGTGTTTTGCGTCGACCTGTAGGTGAGCATCTCCCTCTTATGTACGCTGTAGAGGCTCCCCGTTGGCCGGCGTAGCCGACCAGTGCCGGTCAACGCCGCACCGGCGTGCGAAGGAGCGTCGGGGACCTCCCCGATGCAAAGACAGGAGAAGGCGAGGGTGTTCTTGCTAAGCCACTGTCTGCGGGAATAGTGCAACCATAGTCGTGTCAATAGCAGTTAGCACGGGGGCTAATTTGCGTATTCGCCAGCGCGCATGGGGGCTCCCCCGCTGGGGCCGCTTCCGCGCGTGGGCCGCGTCGTTGTGGGCCGCCTCGCGTGTTGGGTTGCGCGTGCGCGCGCTGCGCGCGGGTGGGCCGTCTGGTGCGGGCCGCGGAGAGGAATTGGTTTTTCCTTTTTCTAGGGATTTTAGTAATGCTTTGGTAATTTAGTTTTTAGCTAAACTTTGATATTTGGTAGCGATTTGTGTAGATGTCTAAAAATTGTGAAACCACTTTAGTTAAGTTCCTAAATTCATGATCTACCTGACCGTATAAATGGTTTATATGTTTCTATGGTGATGCCAAGGTATATTAAATCGTTTGGAAAGCCTTAATATTATTAGGATAATAATTGTAGGAAATTTTGGTGGCAAATTGGTAATAGCTTTGATCATAAAAATTTTACAGTAGTGTCATGGTATGTTTATGTGCTGGCTGTAATTTTTGTAGCCTTAGAATAGACTGTTGGCTAAGGTTGCTAGATCTCCTTTAATAACTAGTAGGAATGAAAGCATAATATTGATTTGTAAAATGAAGCACGTATAAGATGAGTTTGATATATCTCGCTTGATGAAGATGGTAGATAGCTTGATATCTGGGTCATTAGGGCTAGCTTAGTAGCTTAGCAGGTGTAATTGCATTTTAAGAGTTGTAGTTGCCTAAATACTAAATATTGCATCGTTATCGCATGCATGTAGGGAACGACCTGGTGGAGTTCGTGACCGTCGACGATCAGGAGTACGAGGAGATCATCAAAGAGTACGATGAGGAGATCTTCGTGCCAGAGGAGTTCCAGGAGCCGCCCGTGACTGACACCATTGACACTGCACCTGCCCAAGGCAAGCCCCGGTCTATAACTCGTATTTTCGATAATTTTTACCTATCTGTATGTGATGCAGTTACATTGTAGGAATTTTATGATACCTATGAGTCCTACTAGTGTAGGTTCGAGTAGTGCTTTGCTTAGGTTTATCGGTAGCATGGGTAACCTGTCGTTACTCACAACAGGCGATTAATATTATAATGATCTCATAATAAAAATGAAAGAAAGGAAAATGATGACCGGACAGGGATGTGGTATGGGTATTGGCGGGTGTAACAGGGTGTGTCCCGTGGCCATGGGGTATAGCTTGGTTGCACTGTTTTTCCTATCCGTGTCGAGTAAGGATTGTTCGTTGCATGGACCCTGGTCAAGTCACAGACTTATTATCCCGAGCACATACTTGCTTATGGGAGTAGGAAGACTTGTTTCTCTCTTGTCATGGGTTCCGGCTCTTTTTGGATCGACTGTTATAGGTGGATTATGGGGTTGGAGGTCTAAGCACCGCACTGAGGCCGGGCCTCAGGTGTTGGAGGCTTGGAGTCCCAGTTTGGACGGGGATCTAGATCTCGTGATAGGAGGGTAGTGGGTTGGTCCTGCTTGTACAATTTTTAGGCTACGAGCAGGGCGTGTGTCTCGAGGTATCCAGCTGGGCACATTGATTCGCGAATCACCATTTCTACGTGACGGTACGGCTTGACTATGCTCTGGCACCGTAGTAAGAACTGGCATATGAAAGATGGAAAAATGGCTCTGATTGCTCAACCCTTACTTGACTCTAGAACATGTGCTTACCTAGAATGTATGACAATGAATAAAACATGGCCGCTCATAATCTAAGAACACACTTTTAGTATTGCTTTCCGCAAACAAGAAACCCATAAGCCATAAAGCCTATCATATTCCTTGAGAGTCGGAAAATATATCCCCTAGTCGGGTAAGTCTTGCGAGTACATTGTGTGCTCAGGGTTTCGTTTACCCTTGTTGCAGGTGCACCTTGAGAAGTTAGGCCTTGTGTGGAGGATTCTTCTAGTGGGCACAAGCGGATCCTTATATCGTACCACTATATGTTTATTTTATTTCCGCGGTTTAAATTATCGCACTCTGAACTCTGGTATTATAATAAATGATTTCTGAGACTCTATGTTGTATGAAATAGACTAAGTATTGTAAGATTGTACTCATTATTGAATCCTAGATGTAAAATATGAATTTTTTGAGTTCTCCCATTGGGTGTGCTCGACCGAACTGCTTGGTTTAGCTCTCTTTCAGGGTACTTAGTGTCTAGTGGAAGACAACTGCCTCCGAAAGCGTGTTAAATCGATCAATCTGCCACAACATGCTACTACAGTATTGTCTATATATATGTTCTTTTATGAATTATATGCGTGGTAAATTCCACACCCATGCATATAGAGAGTCTGATTCAAAATGAGATAAATACATAAATAATAGAAAAGTAACGGCACACCACCATACCGCATTTTTATATGATCTATATAACAAAAAATTCTATTCAACCAGTAGTTAACTCCTTTATAGTTCACAGGACAAAAAAGGTGTAAACACGGCGTTGCGTATACTAGATTAATCTGTAGATATTATATATCATATTAATATATATAATATCCATGTTAGACCCCTCGGTTCGGACGCTTCCCGCCGATCCATTATGGGAGATGGCTCGGGGCTTCTAAATAAGACCTTGGCCGGCTAGGAGAGCTACTGTTGCACATTTTCATTGGCAATACATTCTAGTGAGCTAAGAAAAACCTCTCCTACTCATCTGCTTGCTTGAGATTGCGAATCAAAGTGACATTGAGTGAATTCAAGTGCATTTTCTTGTGAGATTGCATCTAGTGGCATTTGGTGGTTGACTTGGCTGCAGTTTTCTTGTTACTCTTGGTGGTTGCCGCCACCTAGATGGCTTGGAGCAGCTTGGAGGTGTTGGCAAGTGTTGGTGATTGTTCTTGGCCACACCCGGTGATCTTTGTGAGGGGTTCATGGGCCTATTCCTCGGCAGAGCGCCAAAAGCCACTCTTGTGGATTGCTCGTGTCATTGAGCTACCTCACTTGTGGTAGATTCTTGTGGTGCTCAAGTGTTGAGCTCGGTGTGGTGCCGATTAGCCACCAAATCACCAAGTGCTGGTCGACACAACGGGGACTAGCGTGCCGGCAAGCACGTGAACCTCAGGATAAAAATCGTTGTCTCCCATGTGTTGATATTGTGATTGATTGATTCCATTCTTGGTGATTGGCTCATTCATTGGACTTCATTGGTGATCCCGAAGGCTCGGTGAAACTCACTCTATCTCTTGTATTTACATTCCTAGTATACTTGTGTAGAGTTAGTTTTGCTAGTGTAGCTAGTTGAGTAGTTTAGCTTCTTTAGTTGTAAAGTAGCTCTGTAGCTAGGCTAAGTAGTGACATAGCTCTTGTGTGTGCCATAGAGATCATAATCACTAGAATTGTTGGATAGGTGGTTTGCAGCCTTTGTTAGAGCTAGTGCAAAAAGATTCACTATTTAATTATCTAACAAAGTTGCTTAGTGCTTTGTAGAATTTTTAATAGGCTATTCACCCCTCCCTCTAGCCATATCGGACCTTTCACGGTGGAGGCGCATCGAGGTCATTAGACGAGGCCTCGGAGTCGGAGAAGCGTAACCTCCCCCCCCCCCCCCCCCAAAACTAGGGGAGGCCACGAAGGGGTCAGCATCGGGGTTGAGGGAGCTTCATCAACCTCATCCGCCCAGGAGCAGCGGGAAGGAGAACCCCGTTCCATGGCAGGGGAAGGGGGAAGTGGGGGGTGGTTGGGCGCTGGGGAGGGGGCGCCGGGGCCACGGCGGCCGGAGGCGAGGGCTTGGTGGACGCGGGGCCGGGGTGGCCACCGGCGGTGCGTGGGTGGGGCTCCTTACCTTCCCTAAGACGTTTGGTCAAACTGATGGGCACCGGTAAAACAGTAAAACAAATGTATTTACTGTAGGACGGAAATGGCATGTGCTAGGTCACCTTTTGGCATGTAAGTCACATGATCAGCTGCCACACAAGCCCCCCTCCCTCCATAGCGTAGCGTTTTAAACCAAATGCGAGTTTTACTCTACTTCCTCCCGCCAGATTATAAAGGCTCAGGAATCGACAAACCTTTCTGGACCCCGCATACGCTGATACGGTGATGTTGAAGAAGCACAAGCACGGGAGCCAGAGCAGAGGAAGGTAAAACTAAAGCACGTCTTGTTGCAATAGGACTGCCTACTAAGAAGATGGAAGTAATCTGTACACCAAACACGAGAGAGGCACCCATTATGTTTTGCTGTATGTTCCGAATGGCGTGGAATGCAAAACTTGAAAATTTGGGTTTGAAAACTGCGATGCTCTATGGATGATGAATGTTTTGTGTGCGATCGTCGTAGGGAACAACCACGTGACCGACGCATGTATTACTCAACTCAAGAAAGAGATGCATATGCAACGTTACGGCTTTTCACGGTTAGCTTAATTGGGGCCTCATTCGTCACCATTTGAATGCCATATACAAGCTATGTGTGAGATTTCTTTTTTCGAAAATATGTAGCCACGTGCAAAACTATATGTAACTGGACAAGGGTGACATGTCAGAGCCACCAATCCCAAGCAGATTCCTTCCGATGGGTAAAAGAAAAAAAAAAGGACGTGTGCAGCATGGAAAGATCACACGTAGCAGCCATATCAGGAGGGTGGAAATGGTGGCGACACGTACACTTGTTACTATTCCTCTAGCAATACTGCACGTTAACTAGTTACTTTTACTGTTGCATGCTGAAGTAGAGCCGTCGGGTCACATTCTGGACGGGATGCATGTCGCTGCATGTCTCTAGTACTGCTATACGTAGCGGACAGCGGTAAGGGGTGCGAGCCTGGAGGCTCGCATGTATGTGCTGTGTGTTTGCTTTTCTCCCGCCAATGCAACCGGCTTTTTCTTTAAGAAGGTGCAGTGCACGTATCTCTGCGAACGAATACAACCTTCGGCATCTCGATTCTCGATCGCACGTCCTTCTACGGCGCGTGACTAGGGTGCACAGTGATGTACTTACATCGCTCATTCGCTATAAGATGCTGAGCGCGGCCAGGGACACCGTGTCATTCCGCTGGTGCATTCGACATGGATGGAGAACGAAAGAGTCGTAGAACAAAGACATAGCATTTGCAATTTGGCATGTGATGGTCCGAAAAGTGCGCGCTAACGAGGATATGCGTGTGCCGTCCCTCCTCCATCACGCCAGGCCATGTAGCAAACGATTTATAGCACAATGCCTTGATTCTGGTCGCGAGGTCCATCCGATTGACCTTTGAATGCCGTACGTCTCTCCATGAACTTCCTATATATGCCATCATCATGCAGAGAGGAGATATATTAGACTTCGGTATCGCATTTGGGCATCATCAGCTAGTACTTGGATCTTGTTTTCCTTTTCTCGGTTTCTCTCTCCCCTTTGGCCTAAGTGCCTTGCCCGAGGGCTTGTATGACTCTGTTCGGCACCTTTGGTGCCCTGCTTCCTCTTCCTGATTTAACCGACCACAGTATATTCGTTGCTTTCGGGGGAAAAAAAATAAAGATCTTCAGCTCCATGGTGAGAAAACACGCAACGGAGAAGTGATGTTGTGATCGCACATCACACTGAGGGCATACTGCATAACCCCATGACTGATGATCCCCGAGTTCGTTTCCATGGATCCGGTTGGGAGAAATCAAATCGCTTCCGAACCAGTACGTACTAGTACTAAGCTACTGATGTGTTGTGATTTTGCTGATGTCATGTCTCACGCGACAGGTAACGTTTCAATATTGTTATATGTGGGGAATAACATTTATTGTCCGGTGGATCACATGTATTCCGTTTAGTTCGGGGTGAAAAGTTTCTGGGTGTCACATCGATGTTTCATGGGACGTTGGAAGGGGTTTTCGGATACTAATTAAAAAATTAATTACATAACTCGTCTGAGAAAAACGGTGGTACCTCACCTCCGGCCGCCAGCGTGCCGCACTGTTCCGTTGCTGACCGGTGGAGGCCCTCCATCTGCTGGCCTTCTGCCTGCCGGCCACGGTTTGACACCGGCGACACCACCCGTCTCTCCTTCGGTTGGACTCCTCTTCAACTTCCACAGCCCTTGTCCTCGTCTTCCTGCTGGGCCTGGCACACCATGGACTGGCCGCCATCTCCTGGCGCCTCACTGTCCGGTGATAAGGATCAGGCGTCATTTGCAGTTAAACATGATGGTAAGTTCTATTCTCTGATCATAGATATTTTTTACACCTTGTGAACTTCTTTAACCCACAATGAACTTTTGGATTTTATCCTGATGTTACATTCATGTAACTTAGTTTTTCCTGTATATCATAGATATATATATCGGAATTGCTAAAAGACACTCGTATGTTTTATGGGCTTTGGGCACTCGAATTTTTTTTGTCTCAGATGACTTTGAGATTAGTGCTCAAGAAGGTAACTATCTGAGATAAAGGAGAATTCGTGTGTTGCTTGACTCTCCAACACTTGAATTTCTACTTGCACCTTAGTTACAATCAATTTATATCAGAGTTACACTAGATATTTGGGTGTAATTTTCAAGTATGGGTGGTGTAATTAAAAATTCGGGTGTTTGTAGTCCCTAATAGCACCTGATTTTGTTCCATTACTCCCATGTAGGATCTAATCTAAGACATTTATCTCAGTTTGTGTTGGTTAAAAATTCAGGTGTAAGGTCCTCCCAAAACACCCGGAGTGTTCTATAGACAACTCCTATATGAATCCTTAATTGCAACTGAAGTCGTTTAATGAGATTTTCATTTATCTATTTGCTATTTGCTTTTCGATTAGAATTACTCATAGAACTTTTAGGCTTAAGATCGATCAGAACTCATAGGTGTATTTTTTTTTATTTATGGTCAAATTTCACACAATATTCGGAATTGAAAAAACTTAATCCTGTTTTACCTACCGTATAGATAGCCCTATTTGATATGTTTCTTGTTGTTTATTTACTTTACCTTCGTCTATTCATAGGGAACTCAGCCAACAAAGCGGTTGCTAAGCACATTTTCAGATCCAGTGACAAAAGGGATTAACCTGTTGTCAGTAGAGGAATGCGAGAGTGCTAGGGATGAAATGTCATCCGGCATAGAAGATGTCGTGGACAAGATTGCATGCCTTGAGGGTAACCTCCAGAACTTAAGTGCAAGCTATTTGAAAGAATTACTGCAACATGTCTTAAAAGAGTGCAAGAAACACCAGTCGAAGGAAATGTTAAAGAAGTTATACTACGAGAAGATTAGACCTGCACTAGTTGCACGTGTTCTTTTATCACCTTATTCTCTCAGTGACCATAGGGGCATCAAGTTGCTTGAAGAGTATAAGAAACATGTAACAGATGCTAAGTATTTGACAAGTATCGACTTGATGGAGGCGACGATAAACATGACAGAGTTATATTGGAGCATCTTCTTGGATTTCCTAAGTGAAAAAGGATGTTTGGTAATTGAGGATTGGGATAACTCCTTAGGTGCCTCATTCGGGACTACTCTCTATAAGCGTGGAGTCACTTTTGATGGCTCCCCGCTATATAAGGGAGAGTGTGATGCATCTTTTCTTGAGGATAAGAATAACAAGAAGAACAGTAAAGCTTCGATATGCATCGCTATATGGACGAGCACTAGTGAGATATTATCGAGTATTGTTATCAAAGATTATCCATGCGAGGATTCTATCGAAGCAGAAGCAATGGCGATGTTTCTACTTCTCAAGGAAGGTATCAGATTGGGTTTACATCTGCACCCCTTTGAAGTTTGTTCAGATTGTCAATTAGTGTTCAATACACTTTGGGGAGCTCATCGAATTGATCTAGATGATAGGAATGCTGATCTTTTGAAGTTGCTAAAGTATATGAGGAGGTATTACACAAGTTTGATCCCCGAATGGCAGCAAAGGGAGAAGATGTTTTGGGTTGATGGCTTGATGAGGGTAATGAAGTTAGAAGAACCTGACACTAATGTGGACCTCCGAAGCCTTCTGAAAATGGTGAAAAGTTACCTTAGTGGGAAGCCGCTGTTTAAATTCACGCAAAAACAAGGCTCCTTCAACAGTTTGATTAAGAAAAGTAAGAAACTAAAATCTTTACCTCAATGGTTTTATTAATTTTATTCTTTACCTCAATGGTTTTATTAATTTTATTCCTAACCTTTTGGTTAACATTAATGGTATAAGTTGCTCCCTAATTGGTCTCTTTCTTTCTTTTTCTTGGTACAGTTAGTTTTGAAACTAATCACTCTTATTTCTTGCAGTAAGGGAGGAGTCAAGGCAGTCAAGTCTTCTAGACTCGCAGCAGTCAAGTCCTCCTCTAGACTCGCAGCAGTTAAGTCCTCTGGACTTGCACCAAAGATAGAAGTTGAAGAAAAGGATAAAGCAGATATATTGTCCCACATTATTACAGCATTGAGACCGTCCAAGGTTTTTATTGTGATGAAGGAATCTCAGTCTGAAGCTAGAAGTAAGATCTTGAAAATGTATGAGGACTGCAGAATTGAGGAGACTAGTGAAGACAGTGAGAACTGTAGAATGATTATCTTAAATGTCGAGCACAGAACCATATCTAAAACTGCCAAGAGAGACTTGTGGATCAGTTTTGATTCATCGATTCCGGAAGGACTGTTCCAAAACAAGTCAGATTCGTTAATGGTTTGTTTAAGAACGCCAAGTGAGAAACATGTTGGAACCAAGATTCCAGAACTGAACCCAGTCAGCTTCGTCTCATTTCATAACAGTAAGTGATGTTTATTGCTGCTTTTTTTAATTTCAATGGTGTTACATGTTATCTGACTTTTTGACTTTTCTCTGGTTCCTGCAGAAGAAAAGAAGAGAAGGTATGTTTTAGCCAATATTCGATGTGCCTTAGTCCTTGAGCAATTAAAAGGAATTACACGATGGTTATGTCCATGAATTTCATGTTGTTTATCATTGCAGCCCCCATCCTAACACTAAGTGGTCTCAAAGCTTTGACAAGCTGTTCATAGTAGTTGAGTTGCCTGAGGCAAAGGATATTATGCTGGATTTGAAGCCTGAGGGCCATTTTCACTTCTCTGCAATGGGAGCTGATGACATGCCATACGAGCTTGACCTCGAGCTATTTGACGCTATTAACCTTGAGGTTGGTTTAATTGTTGACTGGTTCTACCTTCTGGGTACATACTACATTCTGATTATATAGGTTTTGCTGTTTGCAGGAGATAAAAAAAAATAGTTGGAGTCAAAGACGTACGCTACCTTCTGAAGAAGGCTGATAGCAAGTGGTGGCCGAGGCTGCTGAAGAAGGAGGGCAACCCCCCTGTTTTCTTGAAGATCGACTCGGTAGGTATCTGACAAAAGCATTATGTGATGATTCATGAAAGATTTTCATGGTGTTTTGTATCTGCAGAAGCTGGATATCAGAGCTGCAGCTTCTGATCTTCAGAATGATGAAAACGAAGTGATGAACGAAGCTAATGAAGTTCGGTCAGAAAAAAAAGCTAATGAAGGTGCGCCATTCTCTCCTTTTCATCTATGGTGTCCAGAATGAAGAATAGAACTAGAAAACTGGCACGGCGTTGCCGTGCCCCCACCTGAATAGGCCAGTTCCATCGTTGCAGAACTTCATGTACTTGCAGAACAACAAAGGAATGTGCTGCTTAGTGAAATCGTGCATAGATACGTGTACAACAAAAGAGATGCAAAATAATGCATGGTGATTTTATACAGCAAACAACTGTTGCCATCCGGAGATTACTCTTTCTTCTACTGCTATGTATCTGATTTTGACATTGCAGCTGCTATTAAGATAATGTCAAATGACTGAACCAAAGGAGTGTAGATAGTGTTGATACTCTAGAATATGTTTTTTACTTTATTACCTAGTTCCTTCGATGCTTGCCTTTGTCCTGTGATCGGGTTAGCTTTTGTCTGAAGAGTAGTGTCATTATCATATTTTTATACTCATTATAATATCTTGGTGCAATCTCTATAACTCTGAAGAGATATATGTAGATTATAGATTACAACCCGATGAGACAAAGGATCAAGACACTGAAGCAAATCTGCATTACATTATTATAACGAGTTGTTCGGCAGATAAGCCGGCGGAAGCTGATTTGTTGTGAGAGGAAAATACTATTTTGTGGCTGATAAGTTCAAGCGAATAGGACGTTAGTCTGAGAATTTAGCTGTTATACTGCAATTAGTATCGCATAGCTAAAACATATAGTAACATTATATAAATAACGAGCTGGTAGGCAGAATTGTGCTCCAACAAAGGCTTGAAATTAGGCACGTTGTGTTTAGCAAGGTAAAATCAGAGTGACTTGGTATGATTGTCATGTTCGAGAAAAAAAAACTTTGTATGATTGTGCTAGGATTTTCAGTAATCTCATATCTTTAAATAATATAAGGTAAATGCATATTGAAACATGAACATTTTATTTACGGAGAGTTTCACAGAAGCCTTTACTTTGGTAGACTGTATCGGTCAACTGAAGTTGCTTCACCTTCATAGTCTTTTAAAACTATAGGGTCACTTTAAAGTGACAGACAATGGAGGTAGTAGCAGATTGTACACTTATGGATCATCATCATATGAACTGCACATGATTCTGGCCTTGTTAATACAGAGAGAGTAGGAATTTCTTGGTAGCCGCTTGTATGCCTAAAAATGGACACAACCCTACGTTAAATTTAGTAAAAAAAATATTAGATTGGATGTTTGTTTTACCAAACCAGGTTATCTATTTTCTTTCAAATTTGGAAGTATCACTTAAATTCATATATTCATTCTTATTATTACAAAATATATTGAACTCTGTTTCTGCTTAGAGACTATTATACTGCAAAGTAACACAAAAGAAACTTCTCGAAGTACAAGGAAAATTACAATTTTCTTTACGACGAATGAACCGATAAAGTAAATGTGTTGCATATATAACTATTGTAGTTATCTCTGTTCTAAATTAGAGCTTCGGGCTTCTATTAAAATATGGTAAACATTTACGCTGTAAATATGGGAAAGGAGAGTATAAAATTTCCTTTATTTTGAGCTGAAACTTTCATCCCAATTATTGGAAATTTTCATAAATACTTATATGGAAAGATTAGTTCTATGATGTAGTCATAAAGCAAAGCTATACTTCTCACAATAAACTTTTAATATGCTGCTCACATAATTTCCTTGACTTATTTTTTTAATATGATGTCTAGACCTCATGATGTTGGCTTATTTCTTTATATGATGCTTAAACCTCAACATATATCGTGCTGTATTATCTGTTAGATAAATTTCTCCAATTAGCTGTAGGATAATACAACAATGATTTTTTCAGTTAACTTTGTCCAGTTCAGGTTGACACACAATGATTTTTCACAATCTTATGAATTCTAACTCAAGATATCTTTATTATTATGTATAATGGGGACAATTCATGTTTGTGTGATGTAAAATGGGATAAGAAAACTTAGCGATCAAGCATAGTGTTTATCCCATTGACAACACGTCAATGAAAATTAATTTCTTGTTCTGTTCTGATTCAATGTGGTTTCTGCTGAGGGCAGCACTCGACGCAGCTGCAGATTGACTGGAGCAATCTCCACCCAAATTGATTGTATCAATCACCACTAAAATTGACTGGAGCCACCTCCACCTAGACCTAGACTGATTGGAATCCATCTCTGAAAACGTGTATTGAAAACTTCAGCACGCACCAAGCATCATCGAGGAGAGGTAAATCTACGCATGAGAAACAGGAAAGGATGAACACACAAAGAGGGATTGTTGGAATGGGGTCTCCTCGTCAACTTTGATTGACGCTCACCCTGTGCCATTGCCAAAGCAGTCCTCCCGGCGTGCTGGTCCTCATTAGCTTCGATTGAAGCTCGTCCTGCACCATTGCCACAGCGGCACCAGCGTGGGTAGCATCAGCCTGATTTGTTGCCCGTGGCCCCGCTCCTCCCCGCCGCCGCGGCCAGCGCGCCCGCTTGTCGCAGCCCATCCGGATGGCCCCGCCCCCCGGAACCCGGAACCTACGATTCGCGAGCGCCGGGTCGACGGGACGAGGACCACCCGAGCAGGTTGGCGAGGATTCGTGAGGGCTTGCCCCCGTCCCAGCGCACGCTCGGAGAAGGCACCTCACGTGCGGTGGTGAGCTAGCGCTGCGTAGTGTCGCGGGCGACGGGAGGGCACAGGGTTCGCGAAGGCTTTGTGCGGGCAAGCTGGACGGCCAGATCAACGACTCGATCGACAGTGGCTCGGGAATCCGACGGTTAAGAAAATATAGGCGACGTGGCCCAATCATATGCTCGAGCTTGGCTCAGGATTCAAAAGGAAGAGATGTAGTGGTAGGCAAGTGATTCACTAGTTGGGGTCTTGGGGAGGAACCTGTTCCTGGATCCATGCTTCAAGATGGACATGTATTAGAACTACAATGCAGAACTGGAGATTCTAGTATGTGGGTTATCTAACTATTGGAATCCTGTTAATAGAACATTTGTATCTTGAAGCTCTGAAGAGCATATGGCAGAGCAGCCTTTGGTTTTAGCACTTTAGATGGCATTTGTTATAGTGGTATGTTTAGCCAGTTCTTCTAATCAGAGTCTATAAATACTTGTACGACCTTTTCAAGCCCCATCAAGAATAATCCACTCTGAAAATTGACCTAGACAGCAACTAGATTTATCGTTGCCTTTCATGCTTGCGTGTAGCTGCAGCCGCAATAAGTCACAGCTTATGTCGATTTGTATACATGTTGCGAAGAGTCCTGGGTCTATCAAGTAGTTTTTTTCTGGTCAGGTCATGTGGTTTTCTTCTTTCCTTGGTGATCTACTTTTCATGATCTTGAGGTCTACTCAATGATAAGAAATCTTCTACATATGTAAGAGAAAAAGTAGTTTTGCCCTTGAAAACCATTTCAACCTTGACTGGCTGTCTCCATCCATTTTCCGCTATACACCCTACAAGTTATGTTCATTTCATGACTCAGCTGACCATATTTATCGAAAATGTGTAGATGTGGGAGGAAGTATGGTGGAGCAGAGTAAGGGGGAGGAAGCCCCGACAGGAGCTGCAAAGGAAGAGAGGCCATGAGGAGCTTCAAATGATTGTTTATATGTTCCATGGCTTGAACAACCATGTGAAAAACCTGCATGGTATTTAGCCATATCTTGCCTGACATTTTTTGTTGTAAAACATGGAGAATGATCAGAAATGGTGCTGACTGGCTGAACCTAGTAGGCTAGTACTTCCATGAATCATTTGTATCAAAGTTTATTTGTACACCGTACAAGGTCATCAGCTGTTTCTGTGACGTCATGGCGATATTTATTTTAGCAGTTTTGTGATGATGACTGCCGTGCTGTTTAGAGAACAATTTTGTTCATATTGCGGAGACTTAGACTTGATGTGGCTGAACTTCATTACTCTGTGAATCATCCGTGAACTACATGATTTTCCTGATGAGTGGGGTGATGTGCATTCGGCGGCACCTTTGATCCTATATTTGAATTTTATTAGAACTTCCTATAAATTTCACATGAATCCTGAATCCAAATTGGGGCCAGACTAGGAGCAGCGAATGGTCTGTGTGATGTGCAACATCCCATGCCCAGCACTAGTTCTGTTCCTTTATCGGAATGTTCATGTCAAACAGCATGTCTGCTGTGTTCAGAAAGAATTAAGACCTTTTCGATGCGGTTATCCCAGAACAAATGTCCTTCTTGATATGTAGGCTAACATGAATTATGGTGGTTTCACATTCCCCCCCCCCCCCCCCCCCCATTTCAGTTTGTTTCGAAGTCCTAAAGCACTAAGGAGACTCAAAAGATATGTCAAGTTAGAGGATTTTTAATTTAAGATTTACAAATATTTGTAACATGCAAATTTTGTATTGCATGTTAATGAACCTAATCCAGCATCATGTGTATCATTTAATCATGTCCATTGCATAAGTAAATGCAATCGTAATTTAAACTCAAATTAAAAAATTAAATTGGAAGACACACCTTCTTAAGTAACTTCAAAATTTTGAACAGAAATTATGATGGAAATTAATTTCATACATAGATGTTAAAATTTGAATTCTAATGAATTTTCACAGATTTTTAGGACTGTTTTGATGCTTCTATAATTCAAACAAAACTAACCACATATACAACTTTGAAGAATTTTAGTTAAATATCTACTTCATCTTTTCGATTGGTTCTTGTACAAATGGATTCAGCGTCATCTATTTTTTTAATCCATCAAATTTGTATGATCTTTGGATCTTCCTATGTCCATGTTTTGGATTTTTGGAAGACATAAGAAGTTGTCGATGCGGGATCCATGGGATACCCCGCAAGGAAGAGAGAAGATCTAGTCTAACTAGGATATCTTCTCATGTAATCCTAGTAGTAGTACTACCCTGTAATCTTACTAGGACTCTACATTGTAAACCGACTAGGACTCTTGTCTCCTGGACTATATAAAGGAGGGTAAGGCTCCTTAGATCAGTAAGATAGAAAGTAAAAAGTCCAGAGGAGAAGGTCTAAGGACAATTGGAACATATACCAATCAATCCAACGCAAAAGGCTAACGCCGACTGGACGTAGGGCTATTACTCGATCACGGTCGAGGGCCCGAACCAGGATAAATCGACTGTCTCTTACGTTAACCGCCGAGTTCTGCATACGCCGAAGCCCGAACAACTGTCCCGGGTACCCCCGTGGCAGGCTATCGGTGGTAAAACATTGACAACTGGCGCGCCAGGTAGGGGCTTTCGGCGGATTTGCATCCGAGAGCTCGGTGGACCTCGACAACATGATATTCTCAACAGGATCAACTTTCATCTTCGGATAATGGATCTGTGAGGCGGACGACGACGGCAAGCTCTAAAACCGTCTCCTCGAAGATTTAGATCGCCATGAAGATCTCGCTATTTCGACGACTACGATATATCAACTCACCGGAAGACTCACGCAGCCCGTGATGTCTGATCCGACTCAGACTTCGTGGCCAACCGCATCCCACTCAGGCTCAGGTTCCGCATCCGAGATGGAGCCTTACCTGAGTTCTTTCCACAATAGTCCGAGTTCTTTTCCGACGGGGCTCCGGAACGCGGTATCAACCTATCAAGAATTCAACTCGGAGAACATTCAGAGTTCTTTCAAGAAGTCGGGTCCTTTTCCGTTTGGGCTCCATAACATGGCAACATCTTATCAGGCACAACTCGAAAGATCTATCGATCCGGTGCTAAAAATGCCACTAAAAGGAGCTCAGGAAGGCCTCGTGCTAACTATAACATCTCAAGACTGCATCGTCCACTGGCCAGGCTCTGTTCCTGAGGATAACAGTACCCTGCTAGTCGACACGACAACGACAATGGTTCTACCCTACCAAGAAGGAGACTCAATCTACGACCCTGAAGCCTCTAATGAAGTTCTCAACAACTCTGACAGCGTGGAAGCCGACATCAATAACAGAACACTTCACGCACGAGAAGTATTCATGGTTCGCCGTCGCTGATCACCATTGGCCCCTCCAGAAGCACCCAACATCAGGTCATCGGATGAATCCGAATCCAACATATCACCCTTTACCTAGTGGCACGATGGTGAAACCGAGAGCCAGAAACAAGCCAGAGAAAGAAGAAACAAATTGAAACAAGGACGCCAACGCCATGCCAGGCAGCGCAAAGAAGCTTGGATCAGATATGAGTCAGATCTGGCCGAGTACAATAGAAGAAAATCAGAGCAAGAAGCCGAAGAAGGACGCACGACAAAAATACCCTACAATAGGATCCGAGAAGCACTAGAAGAACTCGGAGCAATCTCACATCCCAATGAAGAACAAGAACAGCTCCGGGATATTCTCCGATCAATGGCCTTAAGAACACACGATGGAAGGACCCACTCGAGGCTACCCGCCAGGTCAACATCTCATAGACAGGAAGATCAAAATCAAAGAAAGCCCGCTTTCGAGAGACTTGGGCCAAGCGGAAGTCACAACAGAGAAAGTAGAAGAGACCATACTCAAAGCAACCGAGTCGAACAACCAAAGGAGATTAGAAGCAGAGCACCCATCGGCACCCTAAAGGAAATCACACCATCGGAGATTGCTACACCTTCATTAATCGATACACGAGAAAAGATAATAAGGGGGACAACAAAGAAGACAATCAGAAAAAAGATGAAGACAACCATGAAGATAAGAGATTCCAAAAATCCAAGGAGACAGTAGCAGTGATCTTTTCCGGGATCCCGGGTTCTAGAAGCAAGCATCAAGACAAGCTAGCTCTATGGACCATCATGGCAGTAGAACCGGCTACTCCAAGATACCTCAATTGGTCGCAGTATCCAATCCAGTTTTCAAGGAAAGATCAATGGACTAGTGTAGGGAACGTCGGCCACTACCCACTGGTTTTAGATCCAACTATCATTGGTATGACCGTCACAAAAGTGCTAATCGACGGGGGAGCCGGACTCAACATCATTTTTTCAGAAACACTAAGGAAGATGGGACTACAACTCGTCGGGATGATTACTCCAACAAGTGTCCCTTTCTATTGGATAGTACCCGGCAAGGCAGCCATGCCACTTGGACAAATCACTCTACCAGTTACTTTTGGGACTCCCTCAAACTACCATACTGAGTTTATCAAATTTGAAGTTGCAGACTTCGAATCATCATATTATGCCATCCTTGGACGTCCAGCACTAGCAAAGTTCATGGCGATACCACATTACCTGTACCTATTGCTTAAGATGCCAGGTCCCAACAGTGTTCTTTCTCTCTGAAGTGATCTGAAGCGTGCCTTCGACTGCGATGTTCAGGCAATTCAAATTGCGGCCAAGGCACAAGCCGCCAGCGGAAGGGAAGAAATAGCCACTATTGCTACAGAAATGAACCCAGAAGAACTAGAGATCCCTGGCTAAGAGGCCGAGCATCCTCGCACCACCAAAAGAAGCCGACGTCAAGCAAATCGACCTAGGCACCGGTGATCCCTCCAAGACGGCAACCATCAGTGCACACCTCTCGGCAAAATAGGAACTCGAGCTCACCAACTTTCTTCGGGACAACAAAGATATCTTTGCTTAGGAAGCCGGCCGACATGCCAGGTGTCCCAAGAGAGTTGGCTGAGCACAGAATTGATATCAATGAAGGCTTCAAGCCTGTGAAGCAACGGCTACGACGATTCTCACCCGACAAGAAGGCAAGCAATTAAAAAAGAAATTACAAAGTTAATGCAACTTTGTAGATGATAATGCAACAGTTTGTCTTAGCAAGGTGTTATTGCTAGCTGATAGTTCTAGTTGCTCGAAGATTGAACTTGCAACAAAAATTAGCCCAAGACTTAGAGTGATTTTCAAGTCTGAAAACAGCTTGACCAGGCCATGTTCGGGAATTTATTTTGCTTGAATTTGTTAGTAGATGGTGTCGTGGCTTAGCCCTGGTAGCTAGCCCTAGGTACCCTCTCGGGTATTGTATAGTTGGATGAGCTCGATTCAAGCTTGGTTAGTGGGTACGCGGGCTTTAAAAATCGTGCACGGACACTTGTCTCGGCTGTCGGCCTCGGCGTGCGCGGTCACCTCGTGGGCCACCGATGTCGTGCGCCTGGCCGTCGCTGCCAGCGCTGGGCTGGCCCGGTCCATCCTGGCTCGGTCGGGGTTGGCCGTAGCCAGCCCCTGTCCCCTCGCTGCCCCCCCCCCACGTTGCGCGCGTTGGGGTCAACTCGACGTCGCGTCCATGCCCTAGCCCAGCGCTACTGCTGGCCAGCCGGCCGCTGCTCGCGCGTGCCACTCCCTCACCGCCCACACACGTCCTGGCGTGTCTCCTGTGCGCGTGCCGCCCCGACCGCGTCGGCCCTAGGCAGCCAACCCGGAGGTGACCCGAGCGCTGACCCCTCCTCCCTCCCCTTCTACCATGGCCGTCGGGCCCACGCTGTTCTTTTGCGGCATGGTGGAGCCACCTTGGCCCAATTCGCCTTGCACACCGCTTCGCAGGCCAGTACCCTAGCCGCCCGTCCCCACCTCGCTTCGCATCGCACGCAACCGAGCTCCAATTTTGGAGTTTGTCTGGCACCGGGCCATTAAGGCCTGAGCTCGGCCGTGACCTCGGTTGCCCTCTAGCCGTGCATCGCAAGCCTAACCGAGCACACCGGCAGTTTTGCCTCGACCTACCCTGCACGCTGCGCACCACCCTGGAACCCCTATCGCCGCCTAGCCGTCGTTGGCGTGGCCGTGCCGTCGCGGTGCGCCGCCAAGTTGCTCAGGCGCACGTGGCCATCACCGCTCCGACTGTCTTTAGCCAAACCGTCACCATGGTCAGGTCTGAGGTGAGTCACTGGAGCTCGTCTGCCACCTCGGCCACTCCTTTAGAGCCTCAGCTCACCGGAACACCGACGCCATCTCTGCAGGTTGGTCGCGGTCGTGGGGAAGCCGCCCAACTCCGTCTCCAGTCCTCGAATCACTGCCCTGTGTTTCACGTCGACCTGTAGGTGAGCATCTCCCTCTTATGTACTGCTGTAGAGGCTCCCCGTTGGCCGGCGTAGCCGACCAGTGCCGGTCAACGCCGCACCGGCGTGCGAAGGAGCGTCGGGGACCTCCCCGATGCAAAGACAGGAGAAGGCGAGGGTGTTCTTGCTAAGCCACTGTCTGCGGGAATAGTGCAACCATAGTCGTGTCAATAGCAGTTAGCACGGGGGCTAATTTGCGTATTCGCCAGCGCGCATGGGGGCTCCCCCGTCGGGGCCGCTTCCGCATGTGGGCCGCGTCGTTGTGGGCCGCCTAGCGCGTTGGGTTGCGCGTGCGCGCGCGCTGCGCCCGGGTGGGCCGTCTGGTGCGGGCCGCGCAGAGGAATTGGTTTTTCCCTTTTTCTAGGGATTTTAGTAATGCTTTGGTAATTTAGTTTTTAGCTAAACTTTGATATTTGGTAGCGATTTGTGTAGATGTCTAAAAATTGTGAAACCACTTTAGTTAAGTTCCTAAATTCATGATCTACCTGACCGTATAAATGGTTTATATGTTTCTATGGTGATGCCAAGGTATATTAAATCGTTTGGAAAGCCTTAATATTATTAGGATAATAATTGTAGGAAATTTTGGTGGCAAATTGGTAATAGCTTTGATCATAAAAATTTTACAGTAGTGTCATGGTATGTTTATGTGCTGGCTGTAATTTTTGTAGCCTTAGAATAGACTGTTGGCTAAGGTTGCTAGATCTCCTTTAATAACTAGTAGGAATGAAAGCATAATATTGATTTGTAAAATGAAGCACGTATAAGATGAGTTTGATATCTCGCTTGATGAAGATGGTAGATAGCTTGATATCTTGGTCATTAGGGCTAGCTTAGTAGCTTAGCAGGTGTAATTGCATTTTAAGAGTTGTTGTTGCCTAAATACTAAATATTGCATCGTTATCGCATGCATGTAGGGAATGACCTGGTGGAGTTCGTGATCGTCGACGATCAGGAGTACGAGGAGATCATCGAAGAGTACGATGAGGAGATCTTCGTGCCAGAGGAGTTCCAGGAGCCGCCCGTGACTGACACCATTGACACTGCACCTGCCCAAGGCAAGCCCCGGTGCATAACCCGTATTTTCGATAATTTTTACCTATCTGTATGTGATGCAGTTATGTTGCAGGAATTTATGATACCCACATGCATGAGAGAGAGAGATGAGAGAGAGAGATAGATAGGAAGAGAGAGAGAGATAGAGAGATATATATAAACTATGAGTCCTACTAGTGTAGGTTCGAGTAGTGTATATATATATATATAATAGATATATATATATAATATATATAATATATATATATATATATATATATATATATATATATATATATATACCTATGAGTCCTACTAGTGTAGGTTCGAGTAGTGCTTTGCTTAGGTTTATCGGTAGCATGGGTAACCTGTCGTTACTCACAACAGGCGATTAATATTATAATGATCTCATAATAAAAATGAAAGAAAGGGAAATGGTGACCGGGCAGGGATGTGGTATGGGTATTGGCAGGTGTAACAGGGTGTGTCCCGTGGCCATGGGGTATAGCTTGGTTGCACTGTTTTTCCTATCCGTGTCGAGTAAGGACTGTTCGTTGCATGGACCCTGGTCAAGTCACAGACTTATTATCCGAGCACATACTTGCTTATGGGAGTAGGAAGACTTGTTTCTCTCTTGTCATGGGTTCCGGCTCTTTTCGGATCGACTGTTATAGGTGGATTATGGGGTTGGAGGTCTAAGCACCGCACTGAGGCCGGGCCTCAGGTGTTGGGGGCTTGGAGTCCCAGTTTGGACGGGGATCTAGATCTCGTGACAGGAGGGTAGTGGGTTGGTCCTGCTTGTACAATTTTTAGGCTACGAGCAGGGCGTGTGTCTCGAGGTATCCAGCTGGGCACATTGATTCGCGAATCACCGTTTCTACGTGACGGTACGGCTTGACTATGCTCTGGCACCGTAGTAAGAACTGGCATATGAAAGATGGAAAAATGGCTCTGATTGCTCTAACCCTTACTTGAATCTAGAACATGTGCTTACCTAGAATGTATGACAATGAATAAAACATGGCCGCTCATAATCTAAGAACACACTTTTAGTATTGCTTTCCGCAAACAAGAAACCCACAAGCCATAAAGCCTATCATATTCCTTGAGAGTCGGAAAATATATCCCCTAGTCGGGTAAGTCTTGCGAGTACATTGTGTGCTCAGGGTTTAGTTTACCCTTGTTGCAGGTGCACCTTGAGAAGTTAGGCCTTGTGTGGAGGATTCTTCTAGTGGGCACAAGCGGATCCTGATATCGTACCACTATATGTTTATTTTATTTCCGCGGTTTAAATTATCGTACTCTGAACTCTGGTATTATAATAAATGATTTCTGAGACTCTATGTTGTATGAAATAGACTAAGTATTGTAAGATTGTACTCATTATTGGATCCTGGATGTAAAATATGGATTTTTCGAGTTCTCCCATTGGGTGTGCTCGACCGAACTGCTCGGTTTAGCTCTCTTTCAGGGTACTTAGTGTCTAGTGGAAGACAAGTGCCTCCGAAAGCGTGTTAAATCGATCAATCTGCCACAACATGCTACTACAGTATTGTCTATATATATGTTCTTTTATGAATTATATGCGTGGTAAATTCTACGTTTGTTTTTTTCCCGATTCTGGTTGGGCTTGCTTTTCTTTTTTCTTCCTTATTTATTTATTATTATTTTTTTCTTAATTTTTTTCCCTATAAATATGAAAAACTAATAACAAAAAAAATGTTATGATACTTGAACACTTGATCTTTTTCTTTAATAAATAGATATTTTCCACACTAAATTATTGATGGAGTAAATTATTGTTGTGGTTTAAACTAAAATAAAGCTTACTCGCACCGTCCTATGATACAGTACATTCTAAGAATTTTAAGAAAAATTTAAGAAAGAACATAAAAGACGCTTGTACCCTCATTTTATTTTCAAATCAGACACTACCGTCAACGTGATTCATAGTAATTGGTTCATAAATGAAAAATATTTAATGCAAAACTGGTTTTTGTCCTTTAGAATGCATTATATTTTAGGATAAATTTTGAATGATAGAATGCACTATATTACTAGATGGATAGAGTATATCTTATTACAGATATAACCAATGATCCAACTAATCAAATCGTAAAATCCTTAACATTTTGCTAACTAGTTTAGTCTAGATAAATATGGCTAAGAACTTTATGCATGTACCGGTGGAATACACGACAAGGACTACCATGTGGAAAATCTATAGAGGTCTTTTATTGTAATTATCAGCAAACAAATCAATCATTAACATGTTGACAATTAACTCCTTGCCGACTATAATAAAAATAGAATTACAAAATTTTATAAGCCCACAAAGAAGTCACAAGGAACTAGACGTTTAACCGTACCAACGTATGTATAGTATGAAATTAAAGTTATGATATGATATCTTTATAAGTAAATATGTTTGTGTTTTACGACAGAAGAAGAAAACTATTAAGATTGTATTTCATATTTGATACATACTTAATAAGGCATTATGATATCATTGCCAACATTAGCTTATATATTATTGGTGTTGTAGTACGTCATCGTAAATAAACTGTAGCTTTAGAATTTATAGAAAAGATAAAACAAAAAATAGATAAGTTTCTATCATAAATGTTTGATAGCCTTTTTTTTCTCCCGTTACAACGCACGGACATATTTGCTAGTAAATAAATAATAGAAAACTATCTAGATTATAAATAAATAAATAATAGAAAAGTAACCGCATACCACCTTACCGCATTTTTATATGATCTATACCTATATAACAAAAAAAAATCTATTCAACCAGTAATTAACACCTTGTAGTTCACGGGACAAAAGAAGTGTAAACACGGCGTTGCATATACTAGATTAATATGTAGATATTATATATAATATCAAAATATATAATGTCCATGTTAGACGATCCGCACCCATGCATATAGAGAGTCTGATTCAAAATGAGATAAATAAATAAATAATAGAAAAGTAACGGCATACCACCATACCGCATTTTTATATGATCTATATAACAAAAAATTCTATTCAACCAGTAGTTAACTCCTTTATAGTTCACGGGACAAAAAAGGTGTAAACACGGCGTTGCGTATACTAGATTAATCTGTAGATATTATATATCATATTAATATATATAATATCCATGTTAGACCCCTCGGTTCGGACGCTTGCCCGCCGATCCATTATGGGAGATGGCTCGGGGCTTCTAAATAAGACCTTGGCCGGCTTGGAGAGGTACTGTTGCACATTTTCATTGGCAATACATTCTAGTGAGCTAAGAAAAACCTCTCCTACTCATCTGCTTGCTTGAGATTGCGAATCAAAGTGACATTGAGTGAATTCAAGTGCATTTTCTTGTGAGATTGCATCTAGTGGCACTTGGTGGTTGACTTGGCTGCAGTTTTCTTGTTACTCTTGGTGGTTGCCGCCACCTAGATGGCTTGGAGCAGCTTGGAGGTGTTGGCAAGTGTTGGTGATTGTTCTTGGCCACACCCGGTGATCTTTGTGAGGGGTTCATGGGCCTATTCCTCGGCAGAGCGCCAAAAGCCACTCTAGTGGATTGCTCGTGTCATTGAGCTACCTCACTTGTGGTAGATTCTTGTGGTGCTCAAGTGTTGAGCTCGGTGTGGTGCCGATTAGCCACCAAATCACCAAGTGCTGGTCGACACAACGGGGACTAGCGTGCCGGCAAGCACGTGAACCTCGGGATAAAAATCGTTGTCTCCCATGTGTTGATATTGTGATTGATTGATTCCATTCTTGGTGATTGGCTCATTCATTGGACTTCATTGGTGATCCCGAAGGCTAGGTGAAACTCACTCTATCTCTTGTATTTACATTCCTAGTATACTTGTGTAGAGTTAGTTTTGCTAGTGTAGCTAGTTGAGTAGTTTAGCTTCTTAGTTGTAAAGTAGCTCTCTAGCTAGGCTAAGTAGTGACATAGCTCTTGTGTGTGCCATAGAGATCATAATCACTAGAATTGTTGGATAGGTGGTTTGCAGCCTTTGTTAGAGCTAGTGCAAAAAGATTCACTATTTAATTATCTAACAAAGTTGCTTAGTGCTTTGTAGAATTTTTAATAGGCTATTTACCCCTCCCTCTAGCCATATTGGACCTTTCACGGTGGAGGCGCATCGAGGTCATTAGACGAGGCCTCGGAGTCGGAGAAGCGTAACCTCCCCCCCAAACTAGGGGAGGCCACGAAGGGGTCAGCATCGGGGTTGAGGGAGCTTCGTCAACCTCATCCGCCCAGGAGCAGCGGGAAGGAGAACCCCGTTCCATGGCAGGGGAAGGGGGAAGTGGGGGGTGGTTGGGCGCTGGGGAGGGGGCGCCGGGGCCACGGCGGCCGGAGGCGAGGGCTTGGTGGACGCGGGGCCGGGGTGGCCACCGGCGGTGCAGGGGTGGGGCTCCTTACCTACCCTCAGACGTTTGGTCAAACTGATGGGCACCGGTAAAACAGTAAAACAAATGTATTTACTGTAGGACGGAAATGGCATGTGCTAGGTCACCTTTTGGCATGTAAGTCACATGATCAGCTGCCACACAAGCCCCCCTCCCTCCATAGCGTAGCGTTTTAAACCAAATGCGAGTTTTACTCTACTTCCTCCCTCCAGATTATAAAGGCTCAGGAATCGACAAACCTTTCTGGACCCCCCATACGCTGATACGGTGATGTTGAAGAAGCACAAGCACGGGAGCCAGAGCAGAGGAAGGTAAAACTAAAGCACGTCTTGTTGCAATAGGACTGCCTACTAAGAAGATGGAAGTAATCTGTACACCAAACACGAGAGAGGCACCCATTATGTTTTGCTGTATGTTCCGAATGGCGTGGAATGCAAAACTTGAAAATTTGGGTTTGAAAACTGCGATGCTCTATGGATGATGAATGTTTTGTGTGCGATCGTCGTAGGGAACAACCACGTGACCGACGCATGTATTACTCAACTCAAGAAAGAGATGCATATGCAACGTTACGGCTTTTCACGGTTAGCTTAATTGGGGCCTCATTCGTCACCATTTGAATGCCATATACAAGCTATGTGTGAGATTTCTTTTTTCGAAAATATGTAGCCACGTGCAAAACTATATGTAACTGGACAAGGGTGACATGTCAGTGCCACCAATCCCAAGCAGATTCCTTCCGATGGGTAAAAGAAAAAAAAAAGGACGTGTGCAGCATGGAAAGATCACACGTAGGAGCCATATCAGGAGGGTGGAAATGGTGGCGACACGTACACTTGTTACTATTCCTCTAGCAATACTGCACGTTAACTAGTTACTTTTACTGTTGCATGCTGAAGTAGAGCCGTCGGGTCACATTCTGGACTGGATGCTATGTCGCTGCATGTCTCTAGTACTGCTATACGTAGCGGACAGCGGTAAGGGGTGCGAGCCTGGAGGCTCGCATGTATGTGCTGTGTGTTTGCTTTTCTCCCGCCAATGCAACCGGCTTTTTCTTTAAGAAGGTGCAGTGCACGTATCTCTGCGAACGAATACAACCTTGGGCATCTCGATTCTCGATCGCACGTCCTTCTACGGCGCGTGACTAGGGTGCACAGTGATGTACTTACATCACTCATTCGCTATAAGATGCATGCTGAGCGCGGCCAGGGACACCGTGTCATTCCGCCGGTGCATTCGACATGGATGGAGAACGAAAGAGTCGTAGAACAAAGACATAGCATTTGCAATTTGGCATGTGATG
This sequence comes from Miscanthus floridulus, assembly GCF_019320115.1. Lineage (NCBI taxonomy): Eukaryota > Viridiplantae > Streptophyta > Magnoliopsida > Poales > Poaceae > Miscanthus > Miscanthus floridulus. Next base: position 95,092,257 of record NC_089586.1, read on the forward strand.
GTCCGAAAAGCGCGCGCTGACGAGGATATGCGTGTGACGTCCCTCCTCCATCACGCCAGGCCATGTAGCAAACGATTTAGACCATGATTGGACAATAATTATCAAATACAAACAAAAGTGCTACAGTATCAAATACTGATTCCTAACACTCATCTAAACCAGGCCCCGATTGACCTTTGAATGCCGTACGTCTCTCCATGAACTTCCTATATATGCCATCATCATGCAGAGAGGAGATATATTAGACTTCGGTATCGCATTTGGGCATCATCAGCTAGTACTTGGATCTTGTTTTCCTTTTCTCGGTTTCTCTCTCCCCTTTGGCCTAAGTGCCTTGCCCGAGGGCTTGTATGACTCTGTTCGGCACCTTTGGTGCCCTGCTTCCTCTTCCTGATTTAACCGACCACAGTATATTCGTTGCTTTCGGGGGAAAAAAATAAAGATCTTCAGCTCCATGGTGAGAAAACACGCAACGGAGAAGTGATGTTGTGATCGCACATCACACTGAGGGCATACTGCATAACCCCGTGACTGATGATCCCCGAGTTCGTTTCCATGGATCCGGTTGGGAGAAATCAAATCGCTTCCGAACCAGTACGTACTAGTACTAAGCTACTGATGTGTTGTGATTTTGCTGATGTCATGTCTCACGCGACAGGTAACGTTTCAATATTGTTATATGTGGGGAATAACATTTATTGTCCGGTGGATCACATGTATTCCGTTTAGTTCAGGGTGAAAAGTTTTTGAGTGTCACATCGATGTTTTATGGGACGTTGTAAGGGGTTTTCGGATATTAATTAAAAAATTAATTACATAACTCGTCTGAGAAAAACGGCGGTACCTCACCTCCGGCCGCCAGCGTGCCGCACTGTTCCGTTGCTGACCGGTGGAGGCCCTCCATCTGCTGGCCTTCTGCCTGCCGGCCACGGTTTTGACACCGGCGACACCACCCGTCTCTCCTTCGGTGGGACTCCTCTTCAACTTCCACAGGCCCTTGTCCTCGTCTTCCTGCTGGGCCTGGCACACCATGGACTGGCCGCCATCTCCTGGCGCCTCACTGTCCGGTGATAAGGATCAGGCGTCATTTGCAGTTAAACATGATGGTAAGTTCTATTCTCTGATCATAGATATTTTTTACACCTTGTGAACTTCTTTATCCCACAATGAACTTTTGGATTTTATCCTGATGTTGCATTCATGTAACTTAGTTTTTCCTGTATATCATAGATATATATATCGGAATTGCTAAAAGACACTCGTATGTTTTATGGACTTTGGGCACTCGAATTTTTTGTGTCTCAGATGACTTTGAGATTAGTGCTCAAGAAGGTAACTATCTGAGATAAAGGAGAATTAGTGTGTTGCTTGAATCTCCAACACTTGAATTTCTACTTGCACCTTAGTTACAATCAATTTATATCAGAGTTACACTAGATATTTGGGTGTAATTTTCAAGTATGGGTGGTGTAATTAAAAATTCGGGTGTTTGTAGTCCCTAATAGCACCTGATTTTGTTCCATTACTCCCATGTAGGATCTAATCTAAGACATTTATCTCAGTTTGTGTTGGTTAAAAATTCAGGTGTAGGATCCTCCCAAAACACCCGGAGTGTTTCTATAGACAACTCCTATATGAATCCTTAATTGCAACTGAAGTCGTTTAATGAGATTTTTCATTTATCTATTTGCTATTTGCTTTTCGATTAGAATTACTCATAGAACTTTTAGGCTTAAGATCGATCAGAACTCATAGGTGTATTTTTTTATTTATGGTCAAATTTCACACAATATTCGGAATTGAAAAAACTTAATCCTGTTTTACCTACCGTATAGATAGCCCTATTTGATATGTTTCTTGTTGTTTATTTACTTTACCTTCGTCTATTCATAGGGAACTCAGCCAACAAAGCGGTTGCTAAGCACATTTTCAGATCCAGTGACAAAAGGGATTAACCTGTTGTCAGTAGAGGAATGCGAGAGTGCTCAGGATGAAATGTCATCCGGCATAGAAGATGTCGTGGACAAGATTGCATGCCTTGAGGGTAACCTCCAGAACTTAAGTGCAAGCTATTTGAAAGAATTACTGCAACATGTCTTACAAGAGTGCAAGAAACACCAGTCGAAGGAAATGTTAAAGAAGTTATAACTACGAGAAATTAGACCTGCACTAGTTGCACGTGTTCTTTTATCACCTTATTCTCTCAGTGACCATAGGGCATCAAGTTGCTTGAAGAGTATAAGAAACATGTAACAGATGCTAAGTATTTGACAAGTATCGACTTGATGGAGGCGATGATAAACATGACAGAGTTATATTGGAGCATCTTCTTGGATTCCTAAGTGAAAAAGGATGTTTGGTAATTGAGGATTGGGATAACTCCTTAGGTGCCTCATTCGGGACTACTCTCTATAAGCGTGGATCACTTTTGATGGCTCCCCGCTATATAAGGGAGAGTGGTGATGCATCTGTTCTTGAGGATCCAGAATAACAGAAGAACAGTAAAGCTTCGATATGCATCGCTATATGGACGAGCACTAGTGAGATATTATCGAGTATTGTTATCAAAGATTATCCATGCGAGGATTCTATCGAAGCAGAAGCAATGGCGATGTTGTCTACTTCTCAGAGGTAAGGTATCAGATTGGGTTTACATCTGCACCCCTTTGAAGTTTTGTTCAGATTGGTCAATTAGTGTTCAATACACTTTGGGGAGCTCATCGAATTGATCTAGATGATAGGAATGCTGATCTTTTGAAGTTGCTAAAGTATATGAGGAGGTATTACACAAGTTTGATCCCCGAATGGCAGCAAAGGGAGAAGATGTTTTGGGTTGATGTCTTGATGAGGGTAATGAAGTTAGAAGAACCTGACACTAATGTGGACCTCCGAAGCCTTCTGAAAATGGTGAAAAGTTACCTTAGTGGGAAGCCGCTGTTTAAAATTCACGCAAAAACAAGGCTCCTTCAACAGTTTGATTAAGAAAAGTAAGAAACTAAAATCTTTACCTCAAATGGTTTTATTAATTTTATTCTTTACCTCAATGGTTTTATTAATTTTATTCCTAACCTTTTGGTTAACATTAATGGTATAAGTTGCTCCCTAATTGGTCTCTTTCTTTCTTTTTCTTGGTACAGTTAGTTTTGAAACTAATCACTCTTATTTCTTGCAGTAAGGGAGGAGTCAAGGCAGTCAAGTCTTCTAGACTCGCAGCAGTCAAGTCCTCCTCTAGACTCGCAGCAGTTAAGTCCTCTGACTTGCAACCAAAGATAGAAGTTGAAGAAAAGGATAAAGCAGATATATTGGTCCCACATTATTACAGCATTGAGACCGTCCAAGGTTTTTATTGTGATGAAGGAATCTCAGTCTGAAGCTAGAAGTAAGATCTTGAAAATGTATGAAGGACTGCAGAATTGAGGAGACTAGTGAAGACAGTGAGAACTGTAAGAATGATTATCTTAAATGTCGAGCACAGAACCATATCTAAAACTGCCAAGAGAGACTTGTGGATCAGTTTTGATTCATCGATTCCGGAAGGACTGTTCCAAAACAAGTCAGATTCGTTAATGGTTTGTTTAAGAACGCCAAGTGAGAAACATGTTGGAACCAAGATTCCAGAACTGAACCCAGTCAGCTTCGTCTCATTTCATAACAGTAAGTGATGTTTATTGCTGCTTTTTTTAATTTCAATGGTGTTACATGTTATCTGACTTTTTGACTTTTCTCTGGTTCCTGCAGAAGAAAAGAAGAGAAGGTATGTTTTAGCCAATATTCGATGTGCCTTAGTCCTTGAGCAATTAAAAGGAATTACACGATGGTTATGTCCATGAATTTCATGTTGTTTATCATTGCAGCCCCCATCCTAACACTAAGTGGTCTCAAAGCTTTGACAAGCTGTTCATAGTAGTTGAGTTGCCTGAGGCAAAGGATATTATGCTGGATTTGGAAGCCTGAGGGCCATTTTCACTTCTCTGCAATGGGAGCTGATGACATGCCATACGAGCTTGACCTCGAGCTATTTGACGCTATTAACCTTGAGGTTGGTTTAATTGTTGACTGGTTCTACCTTCTGGGTACATACTACATTCTGATTATATAGGTTTTGCTGTTTGCAGGAGATAAAAAAAAATAGTTGGAGTCAAAGACGTACGCTACCTTCTGAAGAAGGCTGATAGCAAGTGGTGGCCGAGGCTGCTGAAGAAGGAGGGCAACCCCCCTGTTTCCTTGAGATCGACTCGGGGGTCTGACAAAAGCCATTATGTGATATTCATGCAAATTTTCATGGTGTTTTGTATCTGCAGAAGCTGGATATCGAGCTGCAGCTTCTGATCTTCAGATGATGAAAACGAAGTGATGAACGAAGCTCCAATGAAGTTCGGTCAGAACAAAGCTAATGAGGTGCGCCATTCTCTCCTTTATCTCTGGTGTTCCATGGCTGAGAAAAACTGCCGGCGTTGCCGCCCCCACCTGATAGGCCGTTCATCGTTGCGCACTTCATGTACTTGCCAGAACAACGGAATGTGCTGCTTAGTGAATCGTGCTATCCGTCTACACACGAGAGTGCAAATAATGCCTGGTGATTTTATACAGCACAACGTGTTGCCTCCCATCCGGAGCTTACTCTTTTTCTCTGCTAGTATCTGATTTTGACTTGCAGCTGCTATTAAGATAATGTCCAATGACTGACCAAAGGGTGTGTAGTGTGTTGCTCCTCTAGATATGTTTTTTACTTTCTCCCTAGTTCCTTCGATGCTGCCTTTGTCCTGTGTCGGTTAGCTTTTGTCTGAAGAAGTAGTGGTCTTATCATATTTACTCTTTATATCTTGGTGCAATCTCTCTACTCTGAGAGATTATGTATTATAGATTCCAACCCGATGAGACGGATCAAGACACTGAGCAAATCGCATTTCTATAACGAGTTGTTCGGCAGATAAGCCGGCGGTAGCTGATTTGTTGTGAGAGGACTGTTTGTGGCTGATTAACGGTCCGCGAATAGGACGTTGTCTGAGCTTTTAGCTGTTATACTGCAATTAGTATCGCTAAGCTAAACCCTATAGTAACATTATATAATACCGAGCTTGTAGGCAGAATTGTGCTCCAACAAGGCTTGAAATTAGGCACGTTGTTGGTAGCAAGTGCGCATCGAGTGACTTGGTATGATTGTCCATGTTTCGAGAAAAAAAAACTCTTGATGCATTGTGTAGGCTTTTTTGTCATTCTATTTTAAATAATTATGGTAAATGCATTTGAAACATGTATCGTCATTTATTAGGGAGTTTCCACAGAAGCCTTTACTTGGTAGACTGTATCGGTCAATTGAGAGTTGGTTGTCACCTTCATAGTCTTTTTTTTAAACTATAGGGTCACTTTAAAGTGACAGACAATGGAGGTAGTAGCAGATTGTACACTTTGGCATCCTCTCAATGAACTGCCACATGATTCTGGCCTGTTAATACAGGAGTAGGAATTTCTGGTAGCCGCTTGTATGCCTCCAAAAATGGCCACAACCTACGTTCAATTTTAGTAAAAAAATATTAGATTGGATGTTTGTTTTACCAAACCAGGTTATATTATTTTCTTCAAATTTGGAAAGTATCACTTAAATTCATCTATTCATTCTTATTATTACAAAATATATTGAACTTGTTTCTGCTTAGAGACTATTATACTGCAAGAACAAAAGAAACTTCTCGAAGTACAAGGAAAATTACAATTTTCTTTACGACGAATGAACCGATAAAGTAAATGTGTTGCATATAACTATTGTAGTTATCTCTGTTCTAAATTAGAGCTTCGGGCTTCTATTAAAATATGGTAAACATTTACGCTGTAAATATGGGAAAGGAGAGTATAAAATTTCCTTTTTTTGAGCTGAAACTTTCATCCCAATTATTGGAAATTTTCATAAATACTTATATGGAAAGATTAGTTCTATGATGTAGTCATAAAGCAAAGCTATACTTCTCACAATAAACTTTTAATATGCTGCTCACATAATTTCCTTGACTTATTTTTTTAATATGATGTCTAGACCTCATGATGTTGGCTTATTTCTTTATATGATGCTTAAACCTCAACATATATCGTGCTGTATTATCTGTTTAGATAAATTTCTCCAATTAGCTGTAGGATAATACAACAATGATTTTTTCAGTTAACTTTGTCCAGTTCAGAGTTGACACACAATGATTTTTCACAATCTTAGTGAATTCTAACTCAAGATAAATCTTTATTATTATGTATAATGGGGACAATTCATGTTTGTGTGATGTAAAATGGGATAAGAAAACTTAGCGATCAAGCATAGTGTTTATCCCATTGACCAACACGTCAATGAAAAATTAATTTCTTGTTCTGTTCTGATTCAATGTGGTTTCTGCTGAGGGCAGCACTCGACGCAGCTGCAGATTGACTGGAGCAATCTCCACCCAAATTGATGTATCAATGCACCACTAAATTGACTGGAGCCACCGTCCACCTAGACCTAGACTGATTGGAATCCATCTCTGAAAACGTGTATTGGAAAACTTCAGCACGCAACCAAGCATCATCGAGGAGAGGTAAATCTACGCATGAGAAACAGGAAAGGGATGAACACACAAAGAGGGATTGTTGGAATGGGGTCTCCTCGTCAACTTTGATTGACGCTCACCCTGTGCCATTGCCAAAGCAGTCCTCCCGGCGTTCTGGGCCTCATTAGCTTCGATTGAATCTCGTCCTGGCACCATTGCCGCCAAGCGGCACCAGCGTGGGTAGCATCAGCCTGATTGTTGCCGTGGCCCTGCTCCTCCCCGACGCCGCGGCCAGCGCGCCCGCTTTCGCAGCCCATCCGGATGGCCCCGCCCCCCGGAACCCGGAACTAGCGATTCGCGAGCGCCGGGTCGACGGGACGAGGACCACCCGAGCAGGTTGGCGAGGATTCTGTGAGGGCTTGCCCCGTCCCAGCGCACGCTCGGAGAAGGCACCTCACGTGCGGTGGTGAGCTAGCGCTTGCGTAGTTGTCGCGGGCGACGGAGGGCACAGGGTTCGCGAAAGGCTTTGTGCGGGCCAAGCTGGACGGCCAGATCAACGACTCGATCGACAGTGGCTCGGGGAATCCGACGGTTAAGAAATATAGGCGACGTGGCCCAATCATATGCTCGAGCTTGGCTCAGGATTCAAAAGGAAGAGATGTAGTGGTAGGCAAGTGATTCACTAGTTGGGGTCTTGGGGAGGAACCTGTTCCTGGATCCATGCTTCAAGATGGACATGTATTAGAACTACAATGCAGAACTGGAGATTCTATTATGTGGGTTATCTAACTATTGGAATCCTGTTAATAGAACATTTGTATCTTGAAGCTCTGAAGAGCATATGGCAGAGCAGCCTTTGGTTTTAGCACTTTAGATGGCATTTGTTATAGTGGTATGTTTAGCCAGTTCTTCTAATCAGAGTCTATAAATACTGTACGACCTTTTCAAGCCCCATCAAGAATAATCCACTCTGAAAATTGACCTAGACAGCAACTAGATTTATCGTTGCCTTTCATGCTTGCGTTGTAGCTGCAGCCGCAATAAGTCACAGCTTATGTCGATTTGTATACATGTTGCGAAGAGTCCTGGGTCTATCAAGTAGTTTTTTTCTGGTCAGGTCATGTGGTTTTCTTCTTTCCTTGGTGATCTACTTTCATGATCTTGAGGTCTACTCAATGATAAGAAATCTTCTACATATGTAAGAGAAAAAGTAGTTTTGCCCTTGAAAACCATTTCAACCTTGACTGGCTGTCTCCATCCATTTTCCGCTATACACCCCTACAAGTTATGTTCATTTCATGACTCAGCTGACCATATTTATCGAAAATGTGTAGATGTGGGAGGAAGTATGGTGGAGCAGAGTAAGGGGGAGGAAGCCCCGACAGGAGCTGCAAAGGAAGAGAGGCCATGAGGAGCTTCAAATGATTGTTTATATGTTCCATGGCTTGAACAACCATGTGAAAAACCTGCATGGTATTTAGCCATATCTTGCCTGACATTTTTTGTTGTAAAAACATGGAGAATGATCAGAAATGGTGCTGACTGGCTGAACCTAGTAGGCTAGTACTTCCATGAATCATTTGTATCAAAGTTTATTTGTACACCGTACCAAGGTCATCAGCTGTTTCTGTGACGTCATGGCGATATTTATTTTAGCAGTTTTGTGATGATGACTGCCGTGCTGTTTAGAGTAACAATTTTGTTCATATTGCGGAGACTTAGACTTGATGTGGCTGAACTTCATTACTCTGTGAATCATCCGTGAACTACATGATTTTCCTGATGAGTGGGGTGATGTGCATTCGGCGGCACCTTTGATCCTATATTTGAATTTTATTAGAACTTCCTATAAATTTCACATGAATCCTGAATCCAAATTGGGGCCAGACTAGGAGCAGCGAATGGTCTGTGTGATGTGCAACATCCCATGCCCAGCACTAGTTCTGTTCCTTTATCGGAATGTTCATGTCAAACAGCATGTCTGCTGTGTTCAGAAAGAATTAAGACCTTTTCGATGCGGTTATCCCAGAACAAATGTCCCTTCTTGATATGTAGGCTAACATGAATTATGGGTGGTTTCACATTCCCCCCCCCCCCCCCCATTTCAGTTTTGTTTCGAAGTCCTAAAGCACTAAGGAGACTCAAAAGATATGTCAAGTTAGAGGATTTTTAATTTAAGATTTACAAATATTTGTAACATGCAAATTTGTATTGCATGTTAATGAACCCTAATCCAGCATCATGTGTATCATTTAATCATGTCCATTGCATAAGTAAATGCAATCGTAATTTAAACTCAAATTAAAAAATTAAATTGGAAGACACACCTTCTTAAGTAACTTCAAAATTTTTGAACAGAAATTATGATGGAAATTAATTTCATACATAGATGTTAAATTTGAATTCTAATGAATTTTCACAGATTTTTAGGACTGTTTTGATGCTTCTATAATTCAAACAAAACTAAACCACATATACAACTTTGAAGAATTTTAGTTAAATATCTACTTCATCTTTTCGATTGGTTCTTGTACAAATGGATTCAGCGTCATCTATTTTTTTAATCCATCAAATTTGTATGATCTTTGGATCTTCCTATGTCCATGTTTTGGATTTTGGAAGACATAAGAAGTTGTCGATGCGGGATCCATGGGATACCCCGCAAGGAAGAGAGAAGATCTAGTCTAACTAGGATATCTTCTCATGTAATCCTAGTAGTAGTACTACCCTGTAATCTTACTAGGACTCTACATTGTAAACCGACTAGGACTCTTGTCTCCTGGACTATATAAAGGAGGGTAAGGCTCCTTAGATCAGTAAGATAGAAAGTAAAAAGTCCAGAGGAGAAGGTCTAAGGACAATTGGAACATATACCAATCAATCCAACGCAAAAGGCTAACGCCGACTGGACGTAGGGCTATTACTCGATCACGGTCGAGGGCCCGAACCAGGATAAATCGACTGTCTCTTACGTTAACCGCCGAGTTCTGCATACGCCGAAGCCCGAACAACTGTCCCGGGTACCCCCGTGGCAGGCTATCGGTGGTAAAACATTGACAACTGGCGCGCCAGGTAGGGGCTTTCGGCGGATTTGCATCCGAGAGCTCGGTGGACCTCGACAACATGATATTCTCAACAGGATCAACTTTCATCTTCGGATAATGGATCTGTGAGGCGGACGACGACGGCAAGCTCTAAAACCGTCTCCTCGAAGATTTAGATCGCCATGAAGATCTCGCTATTTCGACGACTACGATATATCAACTCACCGGAAGACTCACGCAGCCCGTGATGTCTGATCCGACTCAGACTTCGTGGCCAACCGCATCCCACTCAGGCTCAGGTTCCGCATCCGAGATGGAGCCTTACCTGAGTTCTTTCCACAATAGTCCGAGTTCTTTTCCGACGGGGCTCCGGAACGCGGTATCAACCTATCAAGAATTCAACTCGGAGAACATTCAGAGTTCTTTCAAGAAGTCGGGTCCTTTTCCGTTTGGGCTCCATAACATGGCAACATCTTATCAGGCACAACTCGAAAGATCTATCGATCCGGTGCTAAAAATGCCACTAAAAGGAGCTCAGGAAGGCCTCGTGCTAACTATAACATCTCAAGACTGCATCGTCCACTGGCCAGGCTCTGTTCCTGAGGATAACAGTACCCTGCTAGTCGACACGACAACGACAATGGTTCTACCCTACCAAGAAGGAGACTCAATCTACGACCCTGAAGCCTCTAATGAAGTTCTCAACAACTCTGACAAGCGTGGAAGCCGACATCAATAACAGAACACTTCACGCACGAGAAGTATTCATGGTTCGCCGTCGCTGATCACCATTGGCCCCTCCAGAAGCACCCAACATCAGGTCATCGGATGAATCCGAATCCAACATATCACCCTTTACCTAGTGGCACGATGGTGAAACCGAGAGCCAGAAACAAGCCAGAGAAAGAAGAAACAAATTGAAACAAGGACGCCAACGCCATGCCAGGCAGCGCAAAGAAGCTTGGATCAGATATGAGTCAGATCTGGCCGAGTACAATAGAAGAAAATCAGAGCAAGAAGCCGAAGAAGGACGCACGACAAAAATACCCTACAATAGGATCCGAGAAGCACTAGAAGAACTCGGAGCAATCTCACATCCCAATGAAGAACAAGAACAGCTCCGGGATATTCTCCGATCAATGGCCTTAAGAACACACGATGGAAGGACCCACTCGAGGCTACCCGCCAGGTCAACATCTCATAGACAGGAAGATCAAAATCAAAGAAAGCCCGCTTTCGAGAGACTTGGGCCAAGCGGAAGTCACAACAGAGAAAGTAGAAGAGACCATACTCAAAGCAACCGAGTCGAACAACCAAAGGAGATTAGAAGCAGAGCACCCATCGGCACCCTAAAGGAAATCACACCATCGGAGATTGCTACACACCTTCATTAATCGATACACGAGAAAAGATAATAAGGGGGACAACAAAGAAGACAATCAGAAAAAAGATGAAGACAACCATGAAGATAAGAGATTCCAAAAATCCAAGGAGACAGTAGCAGTGATCTTTTCCGGGATCCCGGGTTCTAGAAGCAAGCATCAAGACAAGCTAGCTCTATGGACCATCATGGCAGTAGAACCGGCTACTCCAAGATACCTCAATTGGTCGCAGTATCCAATCCAGTTTTCAAGGAAAGATCAATGGACTAGTGTAGGGAACGTCGGCCACTACCCACTGGTTTTAGATCCAACTATCATTGGTATGACCGTCACAAAAGTGCTAATCGACGGGGGAGCCGGACTCAACATCATTTTTTCAGAAACACTAAGGAAGATGGGACTACAACTCGTCGGGATGATTACTCCAACAAGTGTCCCTTTCTATTGGATAGTACCCGGCAAGGCAGCCATGCACTTGGACAAATCACTCTACCAGTTACTTTGGGACTCCCTCAAACTACCATACTGAGTTTATCAAATTTGAAGTTGCAGACTTTCGAATCATCATATTATGCCATCCTTGGACGTCCAGCACTAGCAAAGTTCATGGCGATACCACATTACCTGTACCTATTGCTTAAGATGCCAGGTCCCAACAGTGTTCTTTCTCTCTGAAGTGATCTGAAGCGTGCCTTCGACTGCGATGTTCAGGCAATTCAAATTGCGGCCAAGGCACAAGCCGCCAGCGAAAGGGAAGAAATAGCCACTATTGCTACAGAAATGAACCCAGAAGAACTAGAGATCCTGGCTAAGAGGCTGAGCATCCTCGCACCACCAAAAGAAGCCGACGTCAAGCAAATCGACCTAGGCACCGGTGATCCCTCCAAGACGGCAACCATCAGTGCACACCTCTCGGCAAAATAGGAACTCGAGCTCACCAACTTTCTTCGGGACAACAAAGATATCTTTGCTTAGAAGCCGGCCGACATGCCAGGTGTCCCAAGAGAGTTGGCTCAGCACAGAATTGATATCAATGAAGGCTTCAAGCCTGTGAAGCAACGGCTACGACGATTCTCACCCGACAAGAAGGCAACAATTAAAAAAGAAATTACAAAGTTAATGCAACTTTGTAGATGATAATGCAACATTTGTCTTAGCAAGGTGTTATTGCTAGCTGATAGTTCTAGTTGCTCGAAGATTGAACTTGCAACAAAAATTAGCCCAAGACTTAGAGTGATTTTCAAGTCTGAAAACAGCTTGACCAGGCCATGTTCGGGAATTTATTTTGCTTGAATTTGTTAGTAGATGGTGCCGTGGCTTAGCCCTGGTAGCTAGCCCTAGGTACCCTCTCGGGTATTGTATAGTTGGATGAGCTCGATTCAAGCTTGGTTAGTGGGTACGCGGGCTTTAAAAATCGTGCACGGACACTTGTCTCGGCTGTCGGCCTCGGCGTGCGCGGTCACCTCGTGGGCCACCGATGTCGTGCGCCTGGCCGTGCTGCCACGCTGGGCTGGCCCTGTCCATCCTGGCTCGGCCGAGGTTGGCCGCAGCCAGCCCCTGTCCCCTCGCTGCCCCCCCCCCCCCCCACGTTGCGCTCGTTGGGGTCAACTCGACGTCGCATCCATGCCCTAGCCCAGCGCTACTGCTGGCCAGCCGGCCGCTGCTCGCGCGTGCCACTCCCTCACCGCCCACACACGTCTTGGCGTGTCTCCTGTGCGCGTGCCGCCCCGACCGCGTCGGCCCTAGGCAGCCAACCCGGAGGTGACCCGAGCACTGACCCCTCCTCCCTCCCCTTCTTCCATGGCCGTCGGGCCCACGCTGTTCTTTTGCAGCATGGTGGAGCCACCTTGGCCCAATTCGCCTTGCACACCGCTTCGCAGGCTAGTACCCTAGCCACCCGTCCCCACCTCGCTTCGCATCGCACACAACCGAGCTCCAATTTTGGAGTTTGTCTGGCACCGGGCCATTAAGGCTGAGCTCGGCCGTGACCTCGGTTGCCCTCTAGCCGTGCATCGCAAGCCTAACCGAGCACACCGGCAGTTTTGCCTCGACCTACCCTACACGCTGCACACCACCCTGGAACCCCTATCGTCGCCTAGATGTCGTTGGCGTGGCCGTGCCGTCACGGTGCGCCGCCAAGTTGCTCAGGCGCACGTGGCCATCACCGCTCTGACTGTCTTTAGCCAAACCGTCACCATGGTCAGGTCTGAGGTGAGTCACTAGAGCTCATCTGCCACCTCGGCCACTCCTTTAGAGCCTCAGCTCACCGGAACACCGACGCCATCTCTGCAGGTTGGTCGCGGTCGTGGGGAAGCCGCCCAACTCCGTGTCTAGTCCTCGAATCACTGCCCTGTGTTTCACGTTGACCTGTAGGTGAGCATCTCCCTCTTATGTATGCTGTAGAGGCTCCCCGTTGGCCGGCGTAGCCGACCAGTGCCGGTCAACGCCGCACCGGCGTGCGAAGGAGCGTCGGGGACCTCCCCGATGCAAAGGCAGGAGAAGGCGAGGGTGTTCTTGCTAAGCCACTGTCTGCGGGAATAGTGCAACCATAGTCGTGTCAATAGCAGTTAGCACGGGGGCTAATTTGCGTATTCGCCAGCGCGCATGGGGGCTCCCCCGTCGGGGCCGCATCCGCATGTGGGCCGCGTCGTTGTGGGCCGCCTAGCGCGTTGGGTAGCGCGTGCGCGCGCGCTGCGCACGGGTGGGCCGTCTGGTGCGGGCCGCGCAGAGGAATTGGTTTTTCCTTTTTTTCTAGGGATTTTAGTAATGCTTTGGTAATTTAGTTTTTAGCTAAACTTTGATATTTGGTAGCGATTTGTGTAGATGTCTAAAAATTGTGAAACCACTTTAGTTAAGTTCCTAAATTCATGATCTACCTGACCGTATAAATGGTTTATATGTTTCTATGGTGATGCCAAGGTATATTAAATCGTTTGGAAAGCCTTAATATTATTAGGATAATAATTGTAGGAAATTTTGGTGGCAAATTGGTAATAGCTTTGATCATAAAAATTTTACAGTAGTGTCATGGTATGTTTATGTGCTGGCTGTAATTTTTGTAGCCTTAGAATATACTGTTGGCTAAGGTTGCTAGATCTCCTTTAATAACTAGTAGGAATGAAAGCATAATATTGATTTGTAAAATGAAGCACGTATAAGATGAGTTTGATATCTCGCTTGATGAAGATGGTAGATAGCTTGATATCTTGGTCATTAGGGCTAGCTTAGTAGCTTAGCAGGTGTAATTGCATTTTAAGAGTTGTTGTTGCCTAAATACTAAATATTGCATCGTTATCGCATGCATGTAGGGAACGACCTGGTGGAGTTCGTGACCGTCGACGATCAGGAGTACGAGGAGATCATCGAAGAGTACGATGAGGAGATCTTCGTGCCAGAGGAGTTCCAGGAGCCGCCCGTGACTGACACCATTGACACTGCACCTGCCCAAGGCAAGCCCCGGTGCATAACCCGTATTTTCGATAATTTTTACCTATCTGTATGTGATGCAGTTACGTTGCAGGAATTTTATGATACCCACATGCATATATATATATATATATATATATATATATATATATATATATATATATATATATATATATATATATATATATATATATATATATATATATATATATATACCTATGAGTCCTACTAGTGTAGGTTCGAGTAGTGCTTATATATATATATATATATATATATATATATATATATATATATATATATATATATATATATATATATATATATATATATATATATATATATATACCTATGAGTCCTACTAGTGTAGGTTCGAGTAGTGCTTTGCTAAGGTTTATCGGTAGCATGGGTAACCTGTCGTTACTCACAACAGGCGATTAATATTATAATGATCTCATAATAAAAATGAAAGAAAGGAAAATGGTGACCGGGCAGGGATGTGGTATAGGTATTGGCGGGTGTAACAGGGTGTGTCCCGTGGCCATGGGGTATAGCTTGGTTGCACTGTTTTTCCTATCCGTGTCGAGTAAGGACTGTTCGTTGCATGGACCCTGGTCAAGTCACAGACTTATTATCCCGAGCACATACTTGCTTATGGGAGTAGGAAGACTTGTTTCTCTCTTGTCATGGGTTCCGGCTCTTTTCGGATCGACTGTTATAGGTGGATTATGGGGTTAGAGGTCTAAGCACCGCACTGAGGCCAGGCCTCAGGTGTTGGGGGCTTGGAGTCCCAGTTTGGACGGGGATCTAGATCTCGTGACAGGAGGGTAGTGGGTTGGTCCTGCTTGTATAATTTTTAGGCTACGAGCAGGGCGTGTGTCTCGAGGTATCCAGCTGGGCACATTGATTCGCGAATCACCGTTTCTACGTGACGGTACGGCTTGACTATGCTCTGGCACCATAGTAAGAACTGGCATATGAAAGATAGAAAAATGGCTCTGATTGCTCAACCCTTACTTGAATCTAGAACTTGTGCTTACCTAGAATGTATGACAATGAATAAAACAAGGCCGCTCATAATCTAAGAACACACTTTTAGTATTGCTTTCCGCAAACAAGAAACCCACAAGCCATAAAGCCTATCATATTCCTTGAGAGTCAGAAAATATATCCTCTAGTCGGGTAAGTCTTGCGAGTACATTGTGTGCTCAGGGTTTAGTTTACCCTTGTTGCAGGTGCACCTTGAGAAGTTAGGCCTTGTGTGGAGGATTCTTCTAGTGGGCACAAGCGGATCCTTATATCGTACCACTATATGTTTATTTTATTTCCGCGGTTTAAATTATCGCACTCTGAACTCTGGTATTATAATAAATGATTTCTGAGACTCTATGTTGTATGAAATAGACTAAGTATTGTAAGATTGTACTCATTATTGGATCCTGGATGTAAAATA
This sequence comes from Miscanthus floridulus, assembly GCF_019320115.1. NCBI lineage: Eukaryota > Viridiplantae > Streptophyta > Magnoliopsida > Poales > Poaceae > Miscanthus > Miscanthus floridulus. The sequence goes on from NC_089586.1 coordinate 95,108,071, forward strand.
TGGATTTTTCGAGTTCTCCCATTGGATGTGCTCGACCGAACTGCTCGGTTTAGCTCTCTTTTAGGGTACTTAGTGTCTAGTGGAAGACAAGTGCCTCCGAAAGCGTGTTAAATCGATCAATCTGCCACAACATGCTACTACAATATTGTCTACATATATGTTCTTTTATGAATTATATGCGTGGTAAATTCTACGTTTGTTTTTCTCCCGATTCTGGTTGGGCTTGCTTTTCTTTTTTCTTCCTTATTTATTTATTATTATTTTTTCTTAATTTTTTTCCCTATAAATATGAAAAACTAATAACAAAAAAATGTTATGATACTTGAACGCTTGATCTTTTTCTTTAATAAATAGATATTTTCCACACTAAATTATTGATGGAGTAAATTATTGTTGTGGTTTAAACTAAAATAAAGCTTACTCGCACCGTCCTATAATACAGTACATTCTAAGAATTTTAAGAAAAATTTAAGAAAGAACATAAAAGACGCTTTTACCCTCATTTTATTTTCAAATCAGACACTACCGTCAACGTGATTCATAGTAATTGGTTCATAAATGAAAAATATTTAATGCAAAACTGGTTTTTGTTTTTTAGAATGCATTATATTTTAGGACAAATTTTGAATGGTAGAATGCACTATATTACTAGATGGAGAGAGTATATCTTATTACAACATGATATAACCAATGATCCAACTAATAAAATCATAAAATCCTTAACATTTTGCTAACTAGTTTAATCTAGATAAATATGGCTAAGAACTTTATGCATGTACCGGTGGAATACACGACAAGGACTACCATGTGGAAAATCTATAGAGGTCTTTTATTGTAATTATCAGCAAACAAATCAATCATTAACATGTTGACAATTAACTCCTTGCCGACTATAATAAAAATAGAATTACAAAATTTTATAAGCCCACAAAGAAGTCACAAGGAACTAGACGTTTAACCGTACCAACGTATGTATAGTATGAAATTAAAGTTATGATATGATATTTTTATAAGTAAATATGTTTGTGTTTTACGACAGAAGAAGAAAACTATTAAGATTGTATTTCATATTTGATACATACTTAATAAGGCATTATGATATCATTGCCAACATTAGCTTATATATTATTGGTGTTGTAGTACGTCATCGTAAATAAACTGTAGCTTTAGAATTTATAGAAAAGATAAAACAAAAAATAGATAAGTTTCTATCATAAATGTTTGATAGCCTTTTTTTTCTCCCGTTACAACGCACGGACATATTTGCTAGTAAATAAATAATAGAAAACTATCTAGATTATAAATAAATAAATAATAGAAAAGTAACCGCATACCACCTTGCCGCATTTTTATATGATCTATACCTATATAACAAAAAAAAAATCTATTCAACCAGTAATTAACACCTTGTAGTTCACGGGACAAAAGAAGTGTAAACACGGCGTTGCATATACTAGATTAATATGTAGATATTATATATAATATCAAAATATATAATGTCCATGTTAGACGACCCGCACCCATGCATATAGAGAGTCTGATTCAAAATGAGATAAATAAATAAATAATAGAAAAGTAACGGCATACCACCATACCGCATTTTTATATGATCTATATAACAAAAAATTCTATTCAACCAGTAGTTAACTCCTTTATAGTTCACGGGACAAAAAAGGTGTAAACACGGCGTTGCGTATACTAGATTAATCTGTAGATATTATATATCATATTAATATATATAATATCCATGTTAGACCGCTCGGTTCGGACGCTTCCCGCCGATCCATTATGGGAGATGGCTCGGGGCTTCTAAATAAGACCTTGGCCGGCTTGGAGAGGTACTGTTGCACATTTTCATTGGCAATACATTCTAGTGAGCTAAGAAAAACCTCTCCTACTCATCTGCTTGCTTGAGATTGCGAATCAAAGTGACATTGAGTGAATTCAAGTGCATTTTCTTGTGAGATTGCATCTAGTGGCACTTGGTGGTTGACTGGGCTGCAGTTTTCTTGTTACTCTTGGTGGTTGCCGCCACCTAGATGGCTTGGAGCAACTTGGAGGTGTTGGCAAGTGTTGGTGATTGTTCTTGGCCACACCCGGTGATCTTTGTGAGGGGTTCATGGGCCTATTCCTCGGCAGAGCGCCAAAAGCCACTCTAGTGGATTGCTCGTGTCATTGAGCTACCACACTTGTGGTAGATTCTTGTGGTGCTCAAGTGTTGAGCTCGGTGTGGTGCCGATTAGCCACCAAATCACCAAGTGCTGGTCGACACAACGGGGACTAGCGTGCCGGCAAGCACGTGAACCTCGGGATAAAAATCGTTGTCTCCCATGTGTTGATATTGTGATTGATTGATTCCATTCTTGATGATTGGCTCATTCATTGGACTTCATTGGTGATCCCGAAGGCTCGGTGAAACTCACTCTATCTCTTGTATTTACATTCCTAGTATACTTGTGTAGAGTTAGTTTTGCTAGTGTAGCTAGTTGAGTAGTTTAGCTTCTTTAGTTGTAAAGTAGCTCTGTAGCTAGGCTAAGTAGTGACATAGCTCTTGTGTGTGTAATGGAGATCATAATCACTAGAATTGTTGGATAGGTGGTTTGCAGCCTTTGTTAGAGCTAGTGCAAAAAGATTCACTATTTAATTATCTAACAAAGTTGCTTAGTGCTTTGTAGAATTTTTAATAGGCTATTCACCCCTCCCTCTAGCCATATTGGACCTTTCACGGTGGAGGCGCATCGAGGTCATTAGACGAGGCCTTGGAGTCGGAGAAGCGTAACCTCCCCCCCAAACTAGGGGAGGCCACGAAGGGGTCAGCATCGGGGTTGAGGGAGCTTCGTCAACCTCATCCGCCCAGGAGCAGCGGGAAGGAGAACCCCGTTCCATGGCAGGGGAAGGGGGAAGTGGGGGGTGGTTGGGCGCTGGGGAGGGGGCGCCGGGGCCACGGCGGCCGGAGGCGAGGGCTTGGTGGACGCGGGGCCGGGGTGGCCACCGGCGGTGCGGGGGTGGGGCTCCTTACCTTCCCTCAGACGTTTGGTCAAACTGATGGGCACCGGTAAAACAGTAAAACAAATGTATTTACTGTAGGACGGAAATGGCATGTGCTAGGTCACCTTTTGGCATGTAAGTCACATGATCAGCTGCCACACAAGGCCCCCTCCCTCCATAGCGTAGCGTTTTAAACCAAATGCGAGTTTTACTCTACTTCCTCCCGCCAGATTATAAAGGCTCAGGAATCGACAAACCTTTCTGGACCCCGCATACGCTGATACGGTGATGTTGAAGAAGCACAAGCACGGGAGCCAGAGCAGAGGAAGGTAAAACTAAAGCACGTCTTGTTGCAATAGGACTGCCTACTAAGAAGATGGAAGTAATCTGTACACCAAACACGAGAGAGGCACCCATTATGTTTTGCTGTATGTTCCGAATGGAATGGAATGCAAAACTTGAAAATTCGGGTTTGAAAACTGCGATGCTCTATGGATGATGAATGTTTTGTGTGCGATCGTCGTAGGGAACAACCACGTGACCGACGCATGTATTACTCAACTCAAGAAAGAGATGCATATGCAACGTTACGGCTTTTCACGGTTAGCTTAATTGGGGCCTCATTCGTCACCATTTGAATGCCATATACAAGCTATGTGTGAGATTTGTTTTTTCGAAAATATGTAGCCACGTGCAAAACTATATGTAACTGGACAAGGGTGACATGTCAGTGCCACCAATCCCAAGCAGATTCCTTCCGATGGGTAAAAGAAAAAAAAAAGGACGTGTGCAGCATGGAAAGATCACACGTAGGAGCCAATCAGGAGGGTGGAAATGGTGGCGACACGTACACTTGTTACTATTCCTCTAGCAATACTGCACGTTAACTAGTTACTTTTACTGTTGCATGCTGAAGTAGAGCCGTCGGGTCACATTCTGGACGGGATGCATGTCGCTGCATGTCTCTAGTACTGCTATACGTAGCGGACAGCGGTAAGGGGTGCGAGCCTGGAGGCTCGCATGTATGTGCTGTGTGTTTGCTTTTCTCCCGCCAATGCAACCGGCTTTTTCTTTAAGAAGGTGCAGTGCACGTATCTCTGCGAACGAATACAACCTTCGGCATCTCGATTCTCGATCGCACGTCCTTCTACGGCGCGTGACTAGGGTGCACAGTGATGTACTTACATCGCTCATTCGCTATAAGATGCATGCTGAGCGCGGCCAGGGACACCGTGTCATTCCGCCGGTGCATTCGACATGGATGGAGAACGAAAGAGTCGTAGAACAAAGACATAGCATTTGCAATTTGGCATGTGATGGTCCGAAAAGCGCGCGCTGACGAGGATATGCGTGTGCCGTCCCTCCTCCATCACGCCAGGCCATGTAGCAAACGATTTATAGCACAATGCCTTGATTCTGGTCGCGAGGTCCATCCGATTGACCTTTGAATGCCGTACGTCTCTCCATGAACTTCCTATATATGCCATCATCATGCAGAGAGGAGATATATTAGACTTCGGTATCGCATTTGGGCATCATCAGCTAGTACTTGGATCTTGTTTTCCTTTTCTCGGTTTCTCTCTCCCCTTTGGCCTAAGTGCCTTGCCCGAGGGCTTGTATGACTCTGTTCGGCACCTTTGGTGCCCTGCTTCCTCTTCCTGATTTAACCGACCACAGTATATTCGTTGCTTTCGGGGGGAAAAAAGTAAAGATCTTCAGCTCCATGGTGAGAAAACACGCAATGGAGAAGTGATGTTGTGATCGCACATCACACTGAGGGCATACTGCATAACCCCATGACTGATGATCCCCGAGTTCGTTTCCATGGATCCGGTTGGGAGAAATCAAATCGCTTCCGAACCAGTACGTACTAGTACTAAGCTACTGATGTGTTGTGATTTTGCTGATGTCATGTCTCACGCGACAGGTAACGTTTCAATATTGTTATATGTGGGGAATAACATTTATTGTCCGGTGGATCACATGTATTCCGTTTAGTTCGGGGTGAAAAGTTTCTGGGTGTCACATCGATGTTTCATGGGACGTTGGAAGGGGTTTTCGGATACTAATTAAAAAATTAATTACATAACTCGTCTGAGAAAAACGGCGGTACCTCACCTCCGGCCGCCAGCGTGCCGCACTGTTCCGTTGCTGACCGGTGGAGGCCCTCCATCTGCTGGCCTTCTGCCTGCCGGCCACGGTTTGACACCGGCGACACCACCCGTCTCTCCTTCGGTTGGACTCCTCTTCAACTTCCACGGCCCTTGTCCTCGTCTTCCTGCTGGGCCTGGCACACCATGGACTGGCCGCCATCTCCTGGCGCCTCACTGTCCGGTGATAAGGATCAGGCGTCATTTGCAGTTAAACATGATGGTAAGTTCTATTCTCTGATCATAGATATTTTTTACACCTTGTGAACTTCTTTATCCCACAATGAACTTTTGGATTTTATCCTGATGTTGCATTCATGTAACTTAGTTTTTCCTGTATATCATAGATATATATATCGGAATTGCTAAAAGACACTCGTATGTTTTATGGACTTTGGGCACTCGAATTTTTGTGTCTCAGATGACTTTGAGATTAGTGCTCAAGAAGGTAACTATCTGAGATAAAGGAGAATTCGTGTGTTGCTTGAATCTCCAACACTTGAATTTCTACTTGCACCTTAGTTACAATCAATTTATATCAGAGTTACACTAGATATTTGGGTGTAATTTTCAAGTATGGGTGGTGTAATTAAAAATTCGGGTGTTTGTAGTCCCTAATAGCACCTGATTTTGTTCCATTACTCCCATGTAGGATCTAATCTAAGACATTTATCTCAGTTTGTGTTGGTTAAAAATTCAGGTGTAGGATCCTCCCAAAACACCCGGAGTGTTCTATAGACAACTCCTATATGAATCCTTAATTGCAACTGAAGTCGTTTAATGAGATTTTCATTTATCTATTTGCTATTTGCTTTTCGATTAGAATTACTCATAGAACTTTTAGGCTTAAGATCGATCAGAACTCATAGGTGTATTTTTTTATTTATGGTCAAATTTCACACAATATTCGGAATTGAAAAAACTTAATCCTGTTTTACCTACCGTATAGATAGCCCTATTTGATATGTTTCTTGTTGTTTATTTACTTTACCTTCGTCTATTCATAGGGAACTCAGCCAACAAAGCGGTTGCTAAGCACATTTTCAGATCCAGTGACAAAAGGGATTAACCTGTTGTCAGTAGAGGAATGCGAGAGTGCTCAGGATGAAATGTCATCCGGCATAGAAGATGTCGTGGACAAGATTGCATGCCTTGAGGGTAACCTCCAGAACTTAAGTGCAAGCTATTTGAAAGAATTACTGCAACATGTCTTAAAAGAGTGCAAGAAACACCAGTCGAAGGAAATGTTAAAGAAGTTATACTACGAGAAGATTAGACCTGCACTAGTTGCACGTGTTCTTTTATCACCTTATTCTCTCAGTGACCATAGGGCATCAAGTTGCTTGAAGAGTATAAGAAACATGTAACAGATGCTAAGTATTTGACAAGTATCGACTTGATGGAGGCGATGATAAACATGACAGAGTTATATTGGAGCATCTTCTTGGATTTCCTAAGTGAAAAAGGATGTTTGGTAATTGAGGATTGGGATAACTCCTTAGGTGCCTCATTCGGGACTACTCTCTATAAGCGTGGAGTCACTTTTGATGGCTCCTCGCTATATAAGGGAGAGTGTGATGCATCTTTTCTTGAGGATAAGAATAACAAGAAGAACAGTAAAGCTTCGATATGCATCGCTATGTGGACGAGCACTAGTGAGATATTATCGAGTATTGTTATCAAAGATTATCCATGCGAGGATTCTATCGAAGCAGAAGCAGTGGCGATGTTTCTACTTCTCAAGGAAGGTATCAGATTGGGTTTACATCTGCACCCCTTTGAAGTTTGTTCAGATTGTCAATTAGTGTTCAATACACTTTGGGGAGCTCATCGAATTGATCTAGATGATAGGAATGCTGATGTTTTGAAGTTGCCAAAGTATATGAGGAGGTATTACACAAGTTTGATCCCCGAATGGTAGCAAAGGGAGAAGATGTTTTGGGTTGATGGCTTTATGAGGGTAATGAAGTTAGAAGGACCTGACACTAATGTGGACCTCCGAAGCCTTCTGAAAAAGGTGAAAAGTTACCTTAGTGGGAAGCCGCTGTTTAAATTCACGCAAAAACAAGGCTCCTTCAACAGTTTGATTAAGAAAAGTAAGAAACTAAAATCTTTACCTCATTGGTTTTATTAATTTTATTCTTTACCTCAATGGTTTTATTAATTTTATTCCTAACCTTTTGGTTAACATTAATGGTATAAGTTGCTCCCTAATTGGTCTCTTTCTTTCTTTTTCTTGGTACAGTTAGTTTTGAAACTAATCACTCTTATTTCTTGCAGTAAGGGAGGAGTCAAGGCAGTCAAGTCTTCTAGACTCGCAGCAGTCAAGTCCTCCTCTAGACTCGCAGCAGTTAAGTCCTCTGGACTTGCACCAAAGATACCAGTCAGAAGTTGAAGAAAAGGATAAAGCAGATATATTGTCCCACATTATTACAGCATTGAGACCGTCCAAGGTTTTTATTGTGATGAAGGAATCTCAGTCTGAAGCTAGAAGTAAGATCTTGAAAATGTATGAGGACTGCAGAATTGAGGAGACTAGCTAGTGAAGACAGTGAGAACTGTAGAATGATTATCTTAAATGTCGAGCACAGAACCATATCTAAAACTGCCAAGAGAGACTTGTGGATCAGTTTTGATTCATCGATTCCGGAAGGACTGTTCCAAAACAAGTCAGATTCGTTAATGGTTTGTTTAAGAACGCCAAGTGAGAAACATGTTGGAACCAAGATTCCAGAACTGAACCCAGTCAGCTTCGTCTCATTTCATAACAGTAAGTGATGTTTATTGCTGTTTTTTTTAATTTCAATGGTGTTACATGTTATCTGACTTTTTGACTTGTCTCTGGTTCCTGCAGAAGAAAAGAAGAGAAGGTTTGTTTTAGCCAATATTCGATGTGCCTTAGTCCTTGAGCAATTAAAAGGAATTACACGATGGTTATGTCCATGAATTTCATGTTGTTTATCATTGCAGCCCCCATCCTAACACTAAGTGGTCTCAAAGCTTTGACAAGCTGTTCATAGTAGTTGAGTTGCCTGAGGCAAAGGATATTATGCTGGATTTGAAGCCTGAGGGCCATTTTCACTTCTCTGCAATGGGAGCTGATGACATGCCATACGAGCTTGACCTCGAGCTATTTGACGCTATTAACCTTGAGGTTGGTTTAATTGTTGACTGGTTCTACCTTCTGGGTACATACTACATTCTGATTATATAGGTTTTGCTGTTTGCAGGAGATAAAAAAAATAGTTGGAGTCAAAGACGTACGCTACCTTCTGAAGAAGGCTGATAGCAAGTGGTGGCCGAGGCTGCTGAAGGAGGGCAACCCCCCTGTTTTCTTGAAGATCGACTCGGTAGGTATGTGACAAAAGCATTATGTGATGATTCATGAAAGATTTTCATGGTGTTTTGTATCTGCAGAAGCTGGATATCAGAGCTGCAGCTTCTGATCTTCAGAATGATGAAAACGAAGTGATGAACGAAGCTAATGAAGTTCGGTCAGAAAAAAAAGCTAATGAAGGTGCGCCATTCTCTCCTTTTCATCTATGGTGTCCAGGATGAAGAATAGAACTAGAAAACTGGCACGGCGTTGCCGTGCCCCCACCTGAATAGGCCAGTTCCATCGTTGCAGAACTTCATGTACTTGCAGAACAACAAAGGAATGTGCTGCTTAGTGAAATCGTGCATAGATACGTGTACAACAAAAGAGATGCAAAATAATGCATGGTGATTTTATACAGCAAACAACTGTTGCCATCCGGAGATTACTCTTTCTTCTACTGCTATGTATCTGATTTTGACATTGCAGCTGCTATTAAGATAATGTCAAATGACTGAACCAAAGGAGTGTAGATAGTGTTGATACTCTAGAATATGTTTTTTACTTTATTACCTAGTTCCTTCGATGCTTGCCTTTGTCCTGTGATCGGGTTAGCTTTTGTCTGAAGAGTAGTGTCATTATCATATTTTTATACTCATTATAATATCTTGGTGCAATCTCTATAACTCTGAAGAGATATATGTAGATTATAGATTACAACCCGATGAGACAAAGGATCAAGACACTGAAGCAAATCTGCATTACATTATTATAACGAGTTGTTCGGCAGATAAGCCGGCGGAAGCTGATTTGTTGTGAGAGGAAAATGCTATTTTGTGGCTGATAAGTTCAAGCGAATAGGACGTTAGTCTGAGAATTTAGCTGTTATACTGCAATTAGTATCGCATAGCTAAAACATATAGTAACATTATATAAATAACGAGCTGGTAGGCAGAATTGTGCTCCAACAAAGGCTTGAAATTAGGCACGTTGTGTTTAGCAAGGTAAAATCAGAGTGACTTGGTATGATTGTCATGTTCGAGAAAAAAAAACTTTGTATGATTGTGCTAGGATTTTCAGTAATCTCATATCTTTAAATAATATAAGGTAAATGCATATTGAAACATGAACATTTTATTTAGGGAGAGTTTCACAGAAGCCTTTACTTTGGTAGACTGTATCGGTCAACTGAAGTTGCTTCACCTTCATAGTCTTTTAAAACTATAGGGTCACTTTAAAGTGACAGACAATGGAGGTAGTAGCAGATTGTACACTTATGGATCATCATCATATGAACTGCACATGATTCTGGCCTTGTTAATACAGAGAGAGTTGGAATTTCTTGGTAGCCGCTTGTATGCCTAAAAATGGACACAACCCTACGTTCAATTTAGTAAAAAAAATATTAGATTGGATGTTTGTTTTACCAAACGAGGTTATCTATTTTCTTTCAAATTTGGAAGTATCACTTAAATTCATATATTCATTCTTATTATTACAAAATATATTGAACTCTGTTTCTGCTTAGAGACTATTATACTGCAAAGTAACACAAAAGAAACTTCTCGAAGTACAAGGAAAATTACAATTTTCTTTACGACGAATGAACCGATAAAGTAAATGTGTTGCATAACTATTGTAGTTATCTCTATTCTAAATTAGAGCTTCGGGCTTCTATTAAAATATGGTAAAGATTTACGCTGTAAATATGGGAAAGGAGAGTATAAAATTTCCTTTATTTTGAGCTGAAACTTTCATCCCAATTATTGGAAATTTTCATAAATACTTATATGGAAAGATTAGTTCTATGATGTAGTCATAAAGCAAAGCTATACTTCTCACAATAAACTTTTAATATGCTGCTCACATAATTTCCTTGACTTATTTTTTTAATATGATGTCTAGACCTCATGATGTTGGCTTATTTCTTTATATGATGCTTAAACCTCAACATATATCGTGCTGTATTATCTGTTAGATAAATTTCTCCAATTAGCTGTAGGATAATACAACAATGATTTTTTCAGTTAACTTTGTCCAGTTCAGGTTGACACACAATGATTTTTCACAATCTTATGAATTCTAACTCAAGATATCTTTATTATTATGTATAATGGGGACAATTCATGTTTGTGTGATGTAAAATGGGATAAGAAAACTTAGCGATCAAGCATAGTGTTTATCCCATTGACAACACGTCAATGAAAATTAATTTCTTGTTCTGTTCTGATTCAATGTGGTTTCTGCTGAGGGCAGCACTCGACGCAGCTGCAGATTGACTGGAGCAATCTCCACCCAAATTGATTGTATCAATCACCACTAAAATTGACTGGAGCCACCTCCACCTAGACCTAGACTGATTGGAATCCATCTCTGAAAATGTGTATTGAAAACTTCAGCACGCACCAAGCATCATCGAGGAGAGGTAAATCTACGCATGAGAAACAGGAAAGGATGAACACACAAAGAGGGATTGTTGGAATGGGGTCTCCTCGTCAACTTTGATTGAGGCTCACCCTGTGCCATTGCCAAAGCAGTCCTCCCGGCGTGCTGGTCCTCATTAGCTTCGATTGAAGCTCGTCCTGCACCATTGCCACAGCGGCACCAGCGTGGGTAGCATCAGCCTGATTTGTTGCCCGTGGCCCCGCTCCTCCCCGCCGCCGCGGCCAGCGCGCCCGCTTGTCGCAGCCCATCCGGATGGCCCCGCCCCCCGGAACCCGGAACCTACGATTCGCGAGCGCCGGGTCGACGGGACGAGGACCTCCCGAGCAGGTTGGCGAGGATTCGTGAGGGCTTGCCCCCGTCCCAGCGCACGCTCGGAGAAGGCACCTCACGTGCGGTGGTGAGCTAGCGCTGCGCAGTGTCGCGGGCGACGGGAGGGCACAGGGTTCGCGAAGGCTTTGTGCGGGCAAGCTGGACGGCCGGATCAACGGCTCGATCGACAGTGGCTCGGGAATCCGACGGTTAAGAAAATATAGGCGACGTGGCCCAATCATATGCTCGAGCTTGGCTCAGGATTCAAAAGGAAGAGATGTAGTGGTAGGCAAGTGATTCACTAGTTGGGGTCTTGGGGAGGAACCTGTTCCTGGATTCATGCTTCAAGATGGACATGTATTAGAACTACAATGCAGAACTGGAGATTCTAGTATGTGGGTTATCTAACTATTGGAATCCTGTTAATAGAACATTTGTATCTTGAAGCTCTGAAGAGCATATGGCAGAGCAGCCTTTGGTTTTAGCACTTTAGATGGCATTTGTTATAGTGGTATGTTTAGCCAGTTCTTCTAATCAGAGTCTATAAATACTTGTACGACCTTTTCAAGCCCCATCAAGAATAATCCACTCTGAAAATTGACCTAGACAGCAACTAGATTTATCGTTGCCTTTCATGCTTGCGTGTAGCTGCAGCCGCAATAAGTCACAGCTTATGTCGATTTGTATACATGTTGCGAAGAGTCCCGGGTCTATCAAGTAGTTTTTTTCTGGTCAGGTCATGTGGTTTTCTTCTTTCCTTGGTGATCTACTTTTCATGATCTTGAGGTCTACTCAATGATAAGAAATCTTCTACGTATGTAAGAGAAAAAGTAGTTTTGCCCTTGAAAACCATTTCAACCTTGACTGGCTGTCTCCATCCATTTTCCGCTATACACCCTACAAGTTATGTTCATTTCATGACTCAGCTGACCATATTTATCGAAAATGTGCAGATGTGGGAGGAAGTATGGTGGAGCAGAGTAAGGGGGAGGAAGCCCCGACAGGAGCTGCAAAGGAAGAGAAGCCATGAGGAGCTTCAAATGATTGTTTATATGTTCCATGGCTTGAACAACCATGTGAAAAACCTGCATGGTATTTAGCCATATCTTGCCTGACATTTTTTGTTGTAAAACATGGAGAATGATCAGAAATGGTGCTGACTGGCTGAACCTAGTAGGCTAGTACTTCCATGAATCATTTGTATCAAAGTTTATTTGTACACCGTACAAGGTCATCAAGGTCATCAGCTGTTTCTGTGACGTCATGGCGATATTTATTTTAGCTGTTTTGTGATGATGACTGCCGTGCTGTTTAGAGAACAATTTTGTTCATATTGCGGAGACTTAGACTTGATGTGGCTGAACTTCATTACTCTGTGAATCATCCGTGAACTGCATGGTTTTCCTGATGAGTGAGGGTGATGTGCATTCGGCGGCACCTTTGATCCTATATTTGAATTTTATTAGAACTTCCTATAAATTTCACATGAATCCTGAATCCAAATTGGGGCCAGACTAGGAGCAGCGAATGGTCTGTGTGATGTGCAACGTCCCATGCCCAGCACTAGTTCTGTTCCTTTATCGGAATGTTCATGTCAAACGGCATGTCTGCTGTGTTCAGAAAGAATTAAGACCTTTTCGATGCGGTTATCCCAGAACAAATGTCCTTCTTGATATGTAGGCTAACATGAATTATGGTGGTTTCACATTTTTTTCCCCCCATTTCAGTTTGTTTCGAAGTCCTAAAGCACTAAGGAGAGTCAAAAGGATGTCAAGTTAGAGGATTTTTAATTTAAGATTTACAAATATTTGTAACATGCAAATTTTGTATTGCATGTTAATGAACCTAATCCAGCATCATGTGTATCATTTAATCATGTCCATTGCATAAGTAAATGCAATCGTAATTTAAACTCAAATTAATAAATTAAATTGGAAGACACACCTTCTTAAGTAACTTCAAAATTTTGAACAGAAATTATGATGGAAATTAATTTCATAAATAGATGTTAAAAATTGAATTCTAATGAATTTTCACAGATTTTTAGGACTGTTTTGATGCTTCTATAATTCAAACAAAACTAACCACATATACAACTTTGAAGAATTTTAGTTAAATATCTACTTCATCTTTTTGATTGGTTCTTGTACAAATGGATTCAGCGTCATCTATTTTTTTAATCCATCAAATTTGTATGATCTTTGGATCTTCCTATGTCCATGTTTCGGATTTTTGGAAGACATAAGAAGTTAAACTTTGGAAGCGAACATAACCATCTGCCTGGAGACCCCAGACAATTTCATTCAGCACAGACAAGATGGCGCCAAGTCTCTGGTGACCCCAGACAAGTTTACACCAATTCTCTAGAGAGGGCAGACAACTCTCGATGCGGGCCCCGATGTCAGTCACCTCCCACTACTAATTTTTTACCCTATCGCATCGCTTTGCCTTGCATCAAACGCAAATTTGATGCAATAGATAGCTAGGTGGTCATTATTGCATCAAGAAGGAACTAGACGCAATAGTGATTCATGTCGATGCAATAGGAATGATCTATCACACCGATTTCGAACAAGAGATGCAATAGGTAGAAATTATTGCATCAGACAAATTGTGTTGCATTAGTATAGATTTTTGATGCAATACGAAAAATGTATTCATCAGTTTAGAATATGGATACAAATAGGAAGTACTATTGCATCGGATTGATAGTGCTAAACTCTGATGCTATAGGTGATTGCTATTACATCATTTTAGTAATGATTTGATGCAACAAATGACCAATATTGCATCAAAAGTTTTACGTTGCAAGACGCTACTAGGCTTGATCTTCTCTGTGTCACCCACAGGTAAATAGTTGGAGCAACGGCCATGCCTTTTACTCATGCCATAATATTCCCTTGTTGAAGTTTCATGGAATTGCTAGGATCATGCCCATGGTTGCAATTGAAACAAAACAAAGTAATACCATGACAATTGTAGTTTACACATTATGTTGTACCATACCTGAAAGAACAAGATTTTGAGTGTGATATTTACAATGTTCTATTTGTAACCGATCGTCACCCTAAAATAATTTCTCATGGCAAAAAATAGATGATCCAACCACTCGTCACCCTAAAATAATTTCTCATGGCAAATGAAAGATGATCCAAAAGCTTTGTGACATCACTCTAGACCACTTAAAGCTTGTTCTAATAAAGGTACAATCACAGGAATGGGTTACAAATTCGATCTTGATTGACGTTGTGATCATAGTCTGGCGACAGTCATGCACAAGCTCCAGATCCCTTGCCATTCCCCTCCTCGGAGCGACGCCACTCTGCTCTGGCTGCAGCACCCATGAGTGCTTATCACCCTATCTTGCCCATCCCCTCCCTGTCCGGGTGGTTCTTGCAGTTGTTGCGGTGCCAATGCCTATCGCGATTCAGAGTTGTTGTCCTTCTCAGATCTATTGGCCAACGTGGTGAGCACAAGGGTGGAATCAACAACGATTTAGTGGAACAGTGGGAGTCCATAATGAGCTGCCTGGATTGATTTCATTTGTTTTCACTGCACCAAACAAAAAAACAAAACATGACAGCACATTCCCAATCTATGGCAGCCTCAATTAGAGAATGTATGAGCAGTCCAAATAGCATGAAGATCAGTAGCTCACACAGATGCTATATTTTCCCTAGAATATAGGGCCAAAAAAGAACAAATTGATCAAAGTATCATTATACAGAGTACCTCTTATCTCATTTATCCTTTCCTTCCGTGTGATCCTCTTCATGGCAATCTCATTGTTCCTGCAGCTGGTTGAGATAATACACTCAGTATTTAATTACTTTGAAATTTAATATAGTTTTTTTTGCAACCCATATAGTTGCAGTACCAAGAACATCAAAGTTCCAAGTCCAGTTATTCAAAAACCACACCATACTGGAATTCTAAACATCATGTTCAGAGCAAAAGCAGCTCCAATTACTACAAAGAATAAGCCTACATTTTTAATATCCATAAAAGACCATTTAAGTATTCAAATAATTGATTAGCCAACCCTTTTAACCACACCAGCAAGCATTAAATGTTACACTCAACTGTCTGATACATATAACCCAATTGTCTAATACATATAATCATCATTCAAATTGTTCATACATTAGATAGTTCAGTGGTCAACAAATCTTAAGCTACACTCTAAATTCTAAAGGACTTGCAAAATAAAGTAAGCAAACCCAAGTTACAATGCTATAGTTCATGTAACTAACATATAGGAAATAGAAGTTTAGTAATTGGTACTTCGTACAAGCCCTTCGACAGCAATACACACTAGCTGTTACACATCCATTCATCTCCATATCCTACAATCAAAACAAGATAAAAATAACAATTCATGAGAATCTTGTTAAATATGCAGTGAAACAATATAGCTGATTGGTTGCCAACGTCTTTGAATTAAAAGAGTGGCCATAGAGAGCACTACAATATATTGGCAAAGCACTATGATGTTCTTACATATTCTTGTTGGCAGATATAGTTACTCTTTAATGTTCATACTGTACTTCACTTGTATGTAATAATCTTGGTTTTACAAAATTGGTTGCCCAGTGATGCAGTCATCAAAAGAGATCTAGATGGAAGGTACACGGTTTGTTTTAGTTTACACAAGATAAATTCATGCACTATGCATATTATCAATTGAAAACAATAGTGAAATAAAAAATTATCAACATTTGATCCGCAATGCAACTAGGTTCTGCAGACTTTATTTTGACAAGTGATCCATTCATCACAAGATATCTAGATGGCAGATACATTCTAAATCCATGTGTTGACACAAAAATGTAGTAATGTGATCAACACATAGCAAGTCGGAAGGATCTGAAAGAAACAGAAGTCTCACAGATCCGCTTAACTTCAAACGCCAGGGTCCAAAAGATCCTGAGAAATCCGAACGACGTGCCAGTCAAGTTGACCTACAATTGACAAGGGAAGCAAATCTTATCAGTAACACAAGGTGGAACGTGTCGGTGTTGTCCCACACAGTTTCAATAATGTATGGCTTAGCAAGCCAATAAATGAATGGCCATCGACTAGACAGTCAAGATCCGATGATCATTAAATGAAGTCTTTTTGATAAGGAATAAATCAGTTGATCGTATGCAAGTTAAACCTCAAATTGTGGTATGTTTTATGATTAAGAATAAACCAAAACGAAAAAACAAGTACAACACACCCATATACAGATATGAATCAACGTCTTCGTTGTGCAAGTTCTTAGTTTAGCTAGACATCCGATTTAAAGAGAAACAAAGATCATAGCTTATATCAATTAATCATTGAACATAAACAAACTTATAAACCATCAACTCTAATCTACTATGATTAACAGTGATGGTCGATCGGATCGATGCAGCTATATCAATCATAATGAACTTCGAGATGAAGGTTTACGAGTTTATTCGCATTCAAAAACAGTACGACATAACCATTTGGACATACATGAATTCATAATTAAATCGAATCTTAATCTATCACTTTCATCAGTGAGGGTCGACCGGGTCGATGCAGCTATGATGTCCATAATAAATCTTTGATACGAATCTTTTATAAACTCATCTATATCCAAAGATCGCGATGTGCGAACTATATATGTGGAAGCACGTAGAAATCGACTAAACAGCCAATTCTTGCATGGGAAACAAACAAACGCATGACCTATTCATAGTTCGATTCTCTAACTACCGAGATTCAGTTTATGCTTACGTCAGTGAGGTTCGACCGGATCGATGCAGCTATGACAGTAACCACAAATCGAGACTCGATAACCATTAAACCTTTTCTATAAACAATTCATGTTTTGAATGTAGCCCATGCAAGATTAAAATCGAAATAAAACAGCCAATAAAATGTAATCCATCATTTTATACTACAAAAATATCACATTATAACAAGGTTAAACAATGGATTAACGGGATGTGAGGCCGATCTAGATTGATCTTAGTCAGGCAAGTTGGTATTAAAATTAATATTAATAAGAATACCAGCAAGATCAATAACTTAATGAATCTATCCAAAAGTACCAACTTTAGATAGAGCCGATAACTTGACCTTAATCTAATTCGAGCAGTGGAGGTCAGACTTAACCGATGCAGCCGTACAAGAACTAGATAAGAATCGATAACTAATCTATACCATAACTCGCAAGAGATCAATCAGCTGATGCAGCCTTACGAATAATAATATAGATCAAACCTTATACTACAACTTGCAAGAGGTCAATCAGCTGATGCAGCCTTACAAGTAATAATACAAGGGGTGATGGTACTTACATGCAAACCGGAGATCAATCAGCTGATGCAGCCCTGTTTGTTGAAGAACTCGCCGAATCTACTCTACTCATACTCCTAAAGGTTTGGCGTTTGAGCCAAAAAAAGTTGTATTGATTGTATCGTGTCCTTTTACAATATCCAGGGTCCAATATTTATACCCAGAACCTATTATGAGTTCTACTCGAATACGAACTCATTACAAAATTATGGAATAACAAAAACTTCCTAATTTACAGATAACTTGGAGTCCAATCTTTTCTTCTGTAGACTCCGACGTGTCCCTTGATGCCGTCTTGATCATATCCCCGACGTCATCCGAAATCTAGCCGGTCCAACCTTCCCCAAAAATCGGCCGATACCGATCTTTCTCCAAAAATCGATTACGAATGATCCCTCTTCAGAAGATTTCACATTCCCGCATCTTCACTTTCCAAATCCTGGTGCAAACACCATGTTAAGAACTAAACATCGTGACATCTTCGTGATATCTGCAGCGCCAGCAGGAGCTTTGATGAGTTTACCTTTATTTTTGCAAATTGTTCTTGTGATAGGGTAGCTCATGAGTGTGCTAGACAAGTCTCTTGTAGCAATGTACTGGAGGAGTGGCATGAAAATCCTCCATACTGCCTACAGGGTCTGCTAGCAGATGATTGTAATCATACTATAATATAATGAATGAAGCTCCTGATCCTAAAAAAACACACTAAACATCGTGTTCTTCAGCTTGGTACTAGTTGACAACTAGACTATATATATGTTCACAGCTTGCACAGCACAAGAACAGATTATGCAAAAAATTCAATGATAATAGTGCATACTTAAAGAACTGTACAATAAAAATCAGTTTCGTAACTCAGATCTTGATTTGCAATGTTGCACAAAGTAAAAAAAAAAAGAAGATAGAATTAGAGAGAAGCATACTCTACTCCTAATAAAACACTAAAGTCTATCTGGACTGTATGTCTGTTCAGCAAATCAGTGAAAAATGCAGCCGCCCAATATATTCTAGTGTTACATTACCATTTTATTTCATTACTTCAGTGATTCCTTTTTTTTCCCTAACGCAGAACAATCACATGATCAAAGTATGTTCTTTAATATACTGTTAACCTCTGACCTCATAAAGTGGATAGAATTGGTCAGCCGGCACTGTTTTCATGGTGAAGTTGTGAGAATGATGAGTATATTTGGATGACTTTAGGGACTTGAATCACTGACTTTAGAGGGATCATAGTGAGATGTATTTATACTCTGCAAAAGGTACTAACATTGCTTCAGTATTTTAATGACCCAAAGCATTTCCAATCTGAAATTGGCAATGTACTGTGGCATGTGTTCCTTGGTTCCCCAGTTAGGCCTTGTTTAGATTGCCTCAAAGTTCTAATTTTTTTCACTCTCTCTCCATCACATCAATTTTTGGACGCATGCATGGAGCATTAAATGTAGGTAAAAAAAGTAATTAATTGCACAGTTTGGTTGTAAATCACGAGACGAATCTTTTGAGCCTAGTTAGTCCATGATCGGACAAAGTTTGTCAAATACAAACGAAACGTGCTACAGTGTCCAGATTGCAAAAATTTGCAATCTAAACAAGGCCTTAATATACCCAGACTAAGAACTTACCAAAACCCACGGCAGAGCATTCCTATTGTTCAGTGATCTAGCACTCTGTAGAAGGGCATCTAAAAAATTCAGTGCTGAAGCCAGATCTATGCATAACAGTATTTATCTCAATAAGATAGCTCGTAGTGACAAGCTGTCAATAAGATAGCTTTTCTGAAAGCAGCTAGCTCAACAATTCAGTGCTTCGTCCTACCTTTTATCAGATTTATTTATCTCCAAAAGGGTCCTTGCACAGTAGCTCTTTCAGTTTGCAATGATGCACTGAACCCGGTAAAGAAAAGGTTAAAACAGCATTGAGCAGAGACAAGTGAATCTGCAAAACATGTAATACCAAGAATGCAAACAAGTAAAATTGGAAGGGAATGAACCTCACTAGCTTTGTGTCTGCTTTATAAACTATCCGTGAAGCAAGGATAGCAAATCTATATGAAACACAGAACACTCAGATCCGGGTGACATGCGAGCAAGCAAGACTAGGGAGGGGAGAAGGGGAAGAAGAGGGCGCAACTGGGAGGATGACGACCGGCCTGGCGGTGACGGAGGCAGCGGCGCTGGCGCGGGGCGTGACACGAGGGCACCAAGGAGAGAGGAACAGTAGCATGCCGCCGCCGTGCCCACGTCGGTGCCGGGTGTCGGCGTGATGACACCATGGTCCTGAGGAGGAACGAGGGGGAGAAAACGTGAGAAGAGATTGGGGGACCTCGACTCACCAGATTCCATGGACACGTGACAGCGGCGACCTTGCCTGCGCTTGTCCGTGCTCCTCCTCCCCAGCGTCTCGTGGCACATCTCCTCTGCTCCTCTTCGTGCAGCTTCTAGATTGGGGCGGATTGGGGGCTTGGGAGTTGGGACAAAGCATTGGTGGGATTCAGGTGGCGGGCGGCTGGGTTTGGGCGAGCGAAACTTCGAGGAAGGGGACGAGTTTTGGCTGGCCACGTAGCATACCGCGGGGACGAATTTTGGTTGGCGGGTTCCTTGAAAATTTCATCTCACGAATTTAGTCACGGCGCGCAGGTATGGGTCCACGAAAATTTCACCCTGTGCCTAGGGGGTGTTTGGTTTATGCAGTAAAATTTTAGTCCCTGTCTCATCGGATGTTTGGACACATGCATGAAGTATTAAATATAGATAAAAAAAATAACTAATTGCACAGATTGTGGCTAATTTACGAGACGAATTTTTTAAGCCTAATTAGTCCATGATTTGACAATGTTGTGCTACAGTAAATATGTGCTAATGGCGGATTAATTAGACTTAATAAATTCGTCTCGTAAATTAGTCTCCATCTGTGTAATTAGTTTTATAATTAACTCATATTTAGTTCTCCTAAATAGCATCCGAACGTTCGATGTGACATGGACTAAAATTTAGTCCAGGAAACCAAACACCCCCCTAGCAGCCCGAACTCATCGCCTCTCATCACTGCATTTTCCACTTAAAAGAAAACAAAAATAAAAAGCAAAAGCAAGGGGATTTCAAATAAAATTTTATACAATAACTTAACTATCTGATTTGAAAACTTGATTAACATAACCCTTCTTCCATACAAGCTAAATTTTACTTTTTCTTCAATGCCTACACGTCTTCTCAATTCTCATTCTCATCTAACACCGTCTCCAACAGCGCTTACCCAAACCAGAGACCCATTCCACGGTTTGGATTATGCACAGCAAAAGGTCACGCACCTAAAAACTTACCTTCTCCAACAGCCTACGCAAAATTCCAACACAGACGCCCGAACGCCGCATGCTCCTCGCCGCGCCCCGCTCCCCACCGGCCGCACCCCGCTCCCCGCTGATGACTAGTCTCATCGTGGCCGCTCCTTGCCGCGCCGACGGCTATCCATCGCGGTCCCACCTGGCTGCGCCTCGCTGCGCCCCGCTCCCTGCCGACGACCCACCTGGCTGTTCCTCACCGCGGCCGCTCCTCGCCGCACCTCGAGGCGGACCTCGCCACGCGCCGCGCCCCGAGGGGGACCCGCCTCGCCCCGCTCCCCGCCGGCAGTGCCCCGCTCCCCACCGACAACCTTGGTCGCGCCTCGCCGCACCCTGAGGCGGGCCTCGCCGCAGCGGCGGCTCCCCGCCGCAGTCCCGCCTGGCTGCGCCTCGCCGTGCCCCGAGGCAGACCCGCCTCGCCCCGCTCCCTGCCAACGACCCGCCTTGCCCCGACGGCCGCGTTCCGCCCCGAGTCGACGCCTCTGACGCGCCCACCACTGAGATTTGCGTCATGTCCCTCCACGACGCTTATTTGCGTGCCGGCAAGCCTGGTAGTCAAAATGAGTGCGGTGTTTGGGGCTTCTGTTGGAGCGTGCTTTTTTTACGCTAAACACTGTAGACTACCTATTTTGCCTTAAAACACTTAACATGCTCCTGGAACACCTGAAAACCATTGCAACCATACATATCATCTAGATAAAACGCATGCAACGATGTGTAAAATATATGCAACATCCAGATAAACACACTTGCAACATGTGTTCGGAGACACAGATGAAACATAGATAACAGACATCTATAACATACATGTACAATCATTGCAATATATGCAACATCTATCTAAAAAACTTGCAACATATCTCTGAAACATTTAAAACACTCGAAATATATGTTTGCAAGATGTGCTTTTAGCAAAACATGTCAGTTAAACGCACAGAGCACAGCACAGTGGGATCCCGGCTGTGCGGTCGCGATGAAGAAAGAGGATGACAACGGGCGGGTGGGTGTGCGGCCCTCGGCGATAGGGCGCACGTTGTGGAGGCGACAACAGCAGTCGAGTGGCAGCCTCGCGCTGTGAGCACGCCGCAGCGGTGCGGTCGTGAGAGAGGCGGGCGGGAGCTGCGGCGGAGCAGGTTGAGGATCGGATGCCTGAATTTTATTTTAATCTACAACGACGAGAGGGAAGCGGAGGGGCGGCAGCTTCTCAGGCGCATCCGGCATTTCCGGTTATATTAACCTCTCCTTTGTGAAGGGAGCAACTACTTATAGCAAAGTAAATAAAGGCTGAAATATAAATAGCTCGATCCACTGTCCTTTCACTAAAAAGACAGTTCTGTAAATTTATTAGTTGTAGAGATAAAGGTGATGCATCCGAGCTTGTGGATTTGTGGCTATCGTTGCACGAGAAATGCTAGTGTTTTTTCTCTCACCGAGTCGCCGTCAGCGTTCCTCTCGTTCGACGAGCATTTGTACTTTGTAGCCGTGTATATTATATAATATATATTTAAGTTAATTTGGTCATAGCTGATAGAAACGGCATGATGATTTGGTTACCATCGTCCTGTAGATTCATATCGCCGATGGGTGTTCTTCAAGTACGAGAGGAGGATTAGGACGCGCAGCCCTCCAGAGAAGGTAACCGTGGCATTCCATATCCAGAATAACCATTCTACGTCATATGGCTTGATAATTTTCCCATTCAAATTCTTGTGCTGCTTCTGGTAGATCTTTGAGTACTTCGCATCCGTCCACAGCCCGGAGGGTGAGATGTACATGTTACCTACCGACCTGATGAGGGCGGCCGTCGGAAGGTAGCCGTTGGGCGTTGCGCGGTGGCCTTCTCCTGTACATGCTTTTTTTTGCTGAAGCCTTCTCTCTGCCTACAAAACTGAAGCCTCGTGCTCCATTCTCCACACCTGAGCTTGAGATTTTCAACTCTAGAACACAACAATAGAACCCCGCCCAGAAACTTTTCTAGCCTCTTGAATCAAGGCTCTCCAACCTGTTGACACCGTTTTTTTTGCACGTGTCAAAGTAATCGGAGTGGACCAATCGGCAAGGGGAAAGTTATTGAATACTTTGATAGCCAATGAAAGCCAGTTTGTAAAAATGGTTACCGATAGTTGGTGATGATCGATGGAAAGGTTGATTTGGACTCGGGCGTTGCCGATGAGGTTGAAGGAGTTGTTGTCGATGCCGATGAAAGGAAGACTTGACGACTACTGCCGATGAAACAGGGAGTATGCCGATGAAGGAAGACTTAAAGACTACTGCCGATGAAACAGGGAGTATGCCGATGAAGGAAGACTTGAAGACTACTGCCGATGAAGCAGGGAATATGCCGATGGGAAGGAGGACAGTGAGATTTCCATCGTAATTGAGGCGGACAGGGAAATAAATAGGAGTTGATTTCCTTTTCTATATTTGTTAGGTTATGATTCGTGTAAGAGTCACGTATTTCCTTAGATATGGGATTGGTGTCCTAGTTGTGTTTGGTTGTGTCTCTTTAGATCAGGGTATAAATATGGAGTAAGGGGCAATGTAATAGAAGATATCAATCAATATCAAAACCAACTTTTTACTCCTATTTGCATCTACTTACTTTTCGGCGACTTCGTCAATTTGCATATTTTTCCTTTTTACGAGTTCTCATTGATTCGGCGAGCTGCATCGCTTCAGTGCGACCTTCGGCGATTCTCGAGTTCCGTGTGAGCACCTCTTGGCCGTGACTTCCGGGCGTATCGCTGTTGTCAGGATCAAAGTGTTCGTGTCTTCATCCTTGTCGATTAGTAGGTCAAATCGACTGGCACGCTTTGGATATCGATTCGGGTATTAGCCCTTTGTGTTTGCAGATCACTTTTGCATCAACACATCTTTTGGCACGCCCGGTGGGACACTTCAACCAATATGTTCAACTCCGAGATCGATCCAGGGAACATTATCGCAGTATCAGAAGAAGATCTCAAGGAAGAACAGAGGCAGGCTATGGAAAAGGCTGTAGAAGAATACAAGCAGCTTTGTCTGAGATCGTTTAGCTTGAACAAGAGTGGACAAGTCATCCAGAAGCAAGATTTGCCGTTGCCTCGGCAGGTTACCTTTGACTCCAATCCTGGTAAACTTCAAGAGATGGTTAATTCTGCAGTAAATCATGCTTTGATTAATCATTCCAATGTGCTGTCCAATACTGTTCATAATGCTGTGGTTCGAACTCTCAAAGAAGGACAAGCGGCACCACATTACGTTGGGCCTGCCTATCATCAACCAGAGCCGGCATCTGTCAAAACTCCATCGGCTCCTTCGGCCGTTGTGGGTACAGAAGCTACTTCCCCTCC
This sequence comes from Miscanthus floridulus, assembly GCF_019320115.1. Lineage (NCBI taxonomy): Eukaryota > Viridiplantae > Streptophyta > Magnoliopsida > Poales > Poaceae > Miscanthus > Miscanthus floridulus. The sequence continues at coordinate 95,132,266 of NC_089586.1, forward strand.
AGTATTGGCAGGTTCACCTAATATTCAATCTACACCGATACAGTCAGATCAGGTACTACCAGGAGGGCGAATTCAGCTTAATACAGATCTATCGGCATCAGCTATGTCATGCCCTGTGTCTCAGAATAACCAGATTCCTACTAATTGGTGGGGATATGGCATGCCTCCAGAGTCATCTGCTTTCAATCCTAGATTACCTCAAGTATTTGATGCAGCAGGAAGAGCGCCCATATCATCGGCCGTTTCGCCGATGGCTCAAGTGCCTCAATATGCCGCGACTACTTCTGTACAACCAACTCCAGGAGGTTTCCAGATGCCTATGATTCAAACATTCAATTCAAGTCCATCGGCGAGCGTACTGCCGATGCAGCAGAAAGCCCCTGCTTTGAGTCAAACTGGGGTTCAGTTCATGCCTCAAACCAGTTATAATTATCCAACAATATCAGCAAATTACCAGCCATCGGTAGGTTTTGTACCGATGAGTTCTAATAATGATTGGTCAGGACAGTTACCTATTCAACATACAGTTCAGCGAAATCAGCAGGTTGCAGGGATTCAACAAGGTCATATACAAGCTGGTCTCCAGAATCAAGCATCGGCAGCCCAGCCGATGAATCCTTTCCAACAGGTCAATGGACCACAAGTAACGGCAAATATGCCGATTGCTGGAGATCGTGGGCCACAAAGATATGTGGAGGGATGTCAGCAGGCACCTCCTGTAGAAATTCAACCAGTTCGTCAGCAGGAGGCTGATGCTTTTTGGGCCGATAAGATAGCAGAGATTATGAAGGATCAGTTTGGGATAAAACCCAAGGTCAATACTTATTCTTATCGGACTCCATACCCTCCTGCATACGATTTAATTCCTCTCCCAAATCGGTACAAGGTACCAGATTTCACTAAATTCTCTGGGCAAGATGATACATCAACAATGGAACATGTCAATCGCTTCATTATTCAATGTGGAGAGGCAGCTAACAGAGATGAATTAAGAGTTCGTTTATTTTCGTCATCTTTGTCTGGATCAGCATTTACATGGTTCATTTCATTGCCACCAAATTCTATTATTACTTGGGTTGATCTAGAAAAACAATTCCATAAGTATTTCTTTGCTGGAATCCATGAAAAGAAGCTTACCGATTTAGTAAAATTGAGACAGCGTAATGATGAATCGGTAGAGAGCTTTGTACAAAGGCTACGAGATGTAAAAAATAAGTGCTACAGCCTGGTGCTGGATGATCGGCAGCTTGCCGATTTGGCTTTCCAAGGGTTATTGCCACATCTTAAGGACAGATATGCTTCTCAGGAATTTGAAAGCCTCAGTCATCTTGTGCAAAGGATCTCTGATCAAGATACTAGGGTTTTTGAACCTAAAAAGAACTGGAGTAAAAAGGTATCATTTGTTGAAGAAGTAGGAGATTCTGACTCTGATGAAGAACCAGTTATCGGCTTAGCTGAGTGGGTTAAGAATAAAAAGCCGATATCATGTCCCTTTGGTCAAAAAGAGCCAGAAAAGTTTACCTTTGATATCACCAAGGCCGATAAAATATTTGATCTTCTGCTTCAAGAGGGCCAAATTAAGCTGTCACCCTAATCACGTGATCCCATCGGCAGAAGAGTTGAAGAAGATTTTGTACTGCAAATGGCACAATGCAACTTCACACAGTACAAATGAGTGCAAGGTATTCAGGCAACAGTTACAATCGGCTATTGAATCTGGAAGAATTAAGTTTGGTATTTCCAAGACCCAGAAGCCGATGAAAATTGATCAACACCCTTTTCCAGCAAATACGTTGGATGCCAAAGGAAAGACCAAGGTGTTGACGTCAA